>NW_028288592.1:1800000-2100000 GCF_059628265.1 Tinamus guttatus | reverse complement strand
CCTTGTTCTGTCACGGGACACCACCGAGGAGAGTTTGGCCTCATCCTCTTTACATCCTCCCCTCGGGTATTTGTACATATTGATAAGATCCTTTCTCAATCTTCTCTTCTCCAGACTAAACAGGCCCAGCTTGCTTAGTGTTTCCTCATATGATAGATGTTTGAGTCCCTGAATCATCTTTGTCACTCTATGCTGGACCCTCTCTGGAAGTTCCACATCCCTCTTGTCCTGGGGAACCCAGAACAGCACACAATACTCCAGGGACGGCATCACCAGAGCCAAGTAGAGGATCCGCTCCCTCGACCTGCTGGCAATGTTCCTCCTGATGTAGGCCAGGAACTCCATGGCCTTCTTGGCCATGAGGGCACATTGCTGACTCATGGTTAACTTGTTGTCAACCAGGACTCCCAAATCCTTCTCCACGAAGTTGCTTTCCAGCAGATCAACCCCTAATCTGTCCTGGTGCTTGGGGTTATTCCTCCCCAGGTGCGGGACCCTGCACTTGTCCTTGTTGAACCTCATGAGGTTCCTCTCTGCCCAACTCTCCAAGCTGTCCAGCTCCTTCTGAGGCCACCTGGAGTGTTGGCCACTCCACCCCATTTTGTACCATCTACAAACTTGCTGAGGGTGCACTCTGTTCTAAGTCACTGATGCAAGCTGGACAGCACTGGGCCCAGTACTGACCCTGGGGGACACCACTGGCCACAAGCCTCCAACTAGACTCGGACGCATTTATCACGACCCTCCGAGCTCTGCCATCCAGCCTGTTCTCAATCCCCCCCAATGTCCACTCATCTAACCCACACTTCTTGAGCTTCCCCATGAGGGTGTTATGGGTGTTGAAAGACTTGCTGAAGTCAAGGTAGACAACACTTACGGCTCTTCCCTCATCCATCCAACCAGGCAGTCATGTAGAAGGTTATCAGGTTGGTCGAACACGACTTTCCCTTGGTGAATCCATGCTGACTACTCTTGATCACCTTCCTTCCCTTGACATGCCTAGAGATGGTCTCTAGATTGAGATGCTCCATCACCTTTCCAGGGACAGAGGTGACCGGCCTGTAGTTTTCCGGGTCCTCCTTCTTGCCCTTTTTGAAGGCTGGAGTGACGCTGGTTTCTTCCAGTCCTCCAGCACCTCCCCTGCTCTCCATGACCTCTCAAAGATGATGGGGAGCAGCTGAGCAATAATCCCTGCCTGCTCTCTCAGTACTCTTGGATAGATCCCATCATGGCCCATGGATATAAGGGTGTCCAGTTTGCCTAAATAATCTCTAACTCAATTCTCCCTGACCAGCAGAAAGTCTTCCTCTCTCCCAGTTTTCTCTTCTGTCTCTGGACTCTGTAGTTTTTGGGGACTAGCCAGTAAAGACTGAAGCAAAGAAAGCATTTAGTAACTCTGCCTTCTCTGTATCCTCCGTCACCAAGGTACCCACCCCATTCAGGAGCAGACCAACATTTTCCCTAGTCTTCTTCTTGCTGCTGATGTATTCATAGAACACCTTCCTGTAGTCACTGACATCTTTTGCTAACTCTAATTCCAAATAGGCTTTTGCATTCCTCACCATGTCCCTGCATTCTCTGACGATGATCCTTTATTCTTCCCACATGGTCTGATCCTTCTTCCACATTGTGCATGCTTTCTTTTTCTCTTGAAGTTTTCCCAAGGGCTCCTTCCCCATCCATGCAGGTCTCCTGCCCGCCTTGCTTGAGCTCTTCCTGAGCTTGGAGAAAGTGGTACTTGAACATTAGCCAGTTCTCCTGGACCCCCTTTCCTTTTAAGGCTCTGGCTGAGGGGATCCCTCCAAGGAGCTCCTTGAACAGGTCAAAGCTAACTCTCTTAAGTCCAGGGTTGCAATCTTACTTCTTGCACAGATTCCTCCTTGCAAGATCATGAATTCCAACACCTCATGGTCACTTCAGCCAAGACTGCCCTCAACCTTCACCTTTCCAATTAGACCATCTCTATTAGTACAGCAGCACCTCTCTCCTTGTTGGCTCATCTACCACCTGCATCAAGAAGTTATTTGCAATATTCTGCAGGAATCTTCTGGACTCTTTGTTCCTACCTGTGCGATTATCCCAGCAGACATCAGAGTGGTAGAAGTCCCTCATAAGGACCACAGTCTGTGACTGTGGGCTACTCGTATCTCCCTGTAGAATGCCTCGTCCACTTCCTCTTCCTGGTCAGGAGGTCTGTAGTAAACATCCGCCACAGTGTCACCGCTGTTGGCCTGCCCTTTAATCCTCACCCACAGACTCTCGACTTGCACTTCGCCCTCCCCTATGCTGAGCTTTGTACATTCCAGTTGCTCTGTCACGTAAAGAGCAACTCTGCCACCTCACCTTCCTGGCCTGTCCTTCCTAAAAGCTTAAAGTCACCCATGGCCATGTTCAGTCATGAGATCTGTCCCACCCTGTCTCAGTAATTGCAGTGAGATCATGGCCCTGCAATCGCACACGCATCTCCAGTTCCCCTTGTTTATTCCCCACGCTACATCTGTTTACATAGAGGCATTTGAGTTGGGCTCCCAATGTGCCTCTCATTCTAGCTGAGGCAGCTGTGTCTTGACTACATGAGCCTTCAGTAGCTCTCCTGTTTTTCTCTTTTCTCCCTCCAGGCTTCGGACTGCTGACTCTGGAGTTAGGCTGGTGTGAGTGGTATGGCAGGCCATCTCCTACCTTATCACCTGCTTCCCTGGTGATACCCCCCTTTCTCCATTGAGTCTAGTTTAACCCCCTTGCTATGAACCCTGCTAGCTCATGACCCAGGACCCTCTTCCACTTTTGGGAAAAATGAATCCCATTCAATGCCAGCATTCCTGGTGCCAGGTAAGTCTTCCTATTGCCGAAAAACCCAAAGTTGCGATGACGACAGCAGACACAGAGCCACATGTTCATGGACTATATCCTCCTGTTTCTTTCCATATTGCTGCTAGCTCTGGGAAAAATGGAAGAGAAGATGACCTACACGCCCAAGTTCCTGATCATCCGACCCAATTCCCTAAAGTCTCTTCTGATTGCCCTCAGGCTATGTGTTGCCACTTCCTCTCCTCCCACATGTAGGACCAGCAACAGCTAATAGTCTGTGGGTTGAACCAAACCAGGAAGTTTCCTGGTGATGTTCTTAATCCAGGCCCCAGGAAGACAGCAGACTTCCCTTAGAGGAGTCTCTTCTACATATCGGACCCTCTATTCCCTGTACTGAGGAATCCCCCACGACTATAATCCACCTTTTTTTCCTTCTGCCAGTGGTCTTAATCTGGTGGGTTAGCCTTTATAACCGTATTAATATTTTTGGAGGGGAGGGACTCTCGCCTTCACCATTCACTGATTGCCCTTTATCCTCCAGGGCCACATGCTTATTGGAAGGGGGAGAAGGAGGATTTCTTCTGCCAGCTCGAGCCTGGATTTTTTTCTGTTCATTATCATCTTGGTTTCTTCTCCCTTGCGTTGGCTGGGGGATGGAGTCTGTATTTTTTTGTTGTTGGGATCATCCAGGTGCCTGCTCATGGTTTTTGGATGCCAGAACCTGGCACCACCAGTCTGTCTCCTTCCCTCCCAAGTAGCCGTAGTGTTTTTTTTTTTTTTTTTTTTTTTTAAACTGAGACCCATGTTTATGTACCCTGATGTCTTTTTACATTCTTCCACATTTAATTGATTTTCAGTGACTGAAATTCTTCATAAATATTTCTGTATCTTTGTTTATTGACCTTACTGTTTCACAGAGGAACACCTCCCCTGGAGAGGATCATATGTTGGGAAAAGAATTCTTAGGCAGTATAAAAGAGGTATATCAAATTGTATTATATGCAATACGAATATTTGATATACAAAGTTCAGGCACGTTTTTTACACAAGCACTCACTGGGTTTGTAATGCAAAAAAATAAGCCGTTCAGACCAGCCTGGAAATCTTTATCAAGGAAAAAGTGTTCCCATTGATACAACAGTGTGGCAGTAATCATGGGAAGACTATTCAGAATTTCAAATTGGTAAAAGATCTATCCTTTGTGCGTAAATTTGGGGCTATCTGAAAAACATGAAAGATTCAGACGAATTTCACAGGAAATAATAGATTCCCACTGTGTGACATTATGTAAAATATTTTCAACAGGAAATTTACGAAACAGTTGCCAGCAGTTTTATAAGTTCTCTAAAATTGACCACATTTTACTCAGTTCAATAGTCAGGATTCTCATTTACACCAACAGAAATTTTATGTAATTCCCTGTCATTGAGTCAGGTCAGCATGCTGTGATGCTGCCTCCATTTTATGAGCAGTTAAACACAGTTGGAAAACAGTAGTCAACATGACTGGTAAAGTAGGAAGCAGAGAGATCTATTTTTTGCATCTATTGTAAATATGGAAGAACAAATTTTGGAAACAGATTTATCTCAGAGATAGCATAGGATAGCATTTCCGACAAAGAAATACAAAAAAAAAAGGACATCTTCAGACAATATGATGAGGAAACAAACAGTGTACTACCAGTATGCGATACCATTTTATTTACAAGCAGAACAAACTCTCTTCAATTTTGTTTTAATTATGGTTCAACATCAGCCACCATTAATTTTGCAGCTGAAGTGTGAGGCTTAAACAGCTTTTCCAGGGCATACTTGTTTCTCTTAAAAATAAGGAAAATCTTGGGATGTTTAGAAATGATGGCTATTAGGAGATTTATCCTACCTAAGAAGCCAACTAAAAGTAGAGTAATCCAAAACTCAGATGGATATCCTGCCAAAGAAGATAAGAGATTTAAGCTGGTCTTCATGCTTGGGTTTAGCTGTGGTGGATCTGGATCAGTTCCTGTCCAATGGTCACAGCTTGGACGTGCTGCCACATTCAGGACCTCAGGAATGCTGTGTGATCTGGTAGTATAAGTAAAACCATTTAATAAGTAACCCACCAGCATGGCATTCAGTTGCTTGAACATACATGACTAGTCTCATTTGAAATGGCCTAAAATATTGCTTCTAACCTCAAGCTGCCATCCCAAAGGGATGTCAGTTTTCTGTAGGTCCTATTTATCTGGCATATGGAGGCATCTCCCATGCCCTAGGACATTTCCAATGGAACTAAAGACAACTCCTTAAAAAACTGTCCTAAACTTCCAATCAAGAGTCTAAAATTATATGAGTCTTGGACATGGTATACAGTTCCCCCATAGCTCACTGCGCTTTTTTAGTGAGCCTTCTGAGTGTCTTTAGGTGTTTACGTGGGAGGATGGGATACTAGAGCAATTTTTTTAAAACAGCTAAGCAGCTTAGGTGCCCGTTTTCCGTTGAGATCAAGAGAACATAGGCACCTAACACATTAAGTAGTTCTAAATATTTTATCTGCATCTTTCAATAATTTATAATTTTAGAAATCCTACCTCTCACAGTAAAAATGAACCACTATTAACAGCTTAAGCCTATCCACATTTTTCCAGTAAGAACAAACTAAAAGCAGAAATCATTCAGATTTCTCCTTTTCAACATAAACGCCAGCCCCTTTTATTATCAATTCCATCCTTGAAAAGCCTGAATAAAAAGTAATTTAATGTTACAGGGGGTCAATGTACAAATTTCAAAACACAGTAAGGACGGATGTGTGAGGTCTTCAAAAGATGATTCAGACATCAGCACTCTCAGTGATAGTGGTATGAGCTTGGACAGCTCTCTCTCTCCTGTGAGCATTAATTACTGATTATCCTTCTTTGATACTTTTTATTAGGGGGCCTGATTCCTAAGAAAGCATTATTCATACCTTTTACATTTCCTCTGCATATTTTTGGACATTGATTGCGCTTCTCGATCTCATATAAGTGAGAACTCACTACAAAGATGACAGTGAAATAATACTGAAAAAGGCATAAAGTGATGCTTAATCTGATAAAACCAAGTCCTGAATCTTATCAGTGGAAAATCAGGGGTGCTATTTAACACCCTCTGCATTACTGTACTTCTAATAGTTTGTCTTGAATCAGAATCTCAGAGAAAAAACTCATATTAATCCACCATAATACTGTCTCAAAAAAACATTTTATCTCCTTCTTCACTGATTTGTTTAAATCATATCTGTGTTTAAAATAGGAGACATATTTTCCCACTGCTAATGTATTAGATATTTTTGAAAGAGGCACATTTTTCTTCACTAGTTTAATCTCTAACACTTTCAAAGCCTTTGGAGGCTTACTGCCTAGCTCTAGATATTTGTTAATGTGATTTTTGTGACCTGAACATTTTTCTATATTTTTATCCCTCCAGCATGGCATGTTTACATTTAAGTTAAAAAGATTGTGGGGATGCAAAGAACGAGTTATTGTGCTTGAGTCTGAAGTTAAATTCTAATGTTTACAAAGAACAAGTTGGTAAGAAATTAATGTCTTAATTCATAAAGTTATTAATTTTAACAGTTAAAATATAATACTTGCAAAAGAATAAAAGGAAAGAAAGAAAGGAAATAGTCATCTTTTTCTCCAAAATTCTTTCTTCTTTATATGTAATAGCTGCCCCAAGACACGTTATAGAGCGTGCTTTAATTTGTCTTTAATATCAGATGTGCCTTATTGATTTCTTCTGTGTATGTTTTCATTCTGAATAATTCAGAGGCACAATTTTTTTCCATTATGGTCAATAGCCAGAGAAAATTCTGAAGATAATCAATTGTGCTCTGCCTGACGATTACTAGTGTTGATATCCCCTGAAGAGAGGGAGTAGAAAAGGCCAGGGATAAAATGACACAACAGTCAATCAGTGCAATCAGTGGATGTATCAACACTGGCTCTAGGAGGAGAGTCCAATGCATACCTAGGGTCCATAATGACTCCTAAAAGTTCAGATGTTTGACTTTTTATCATAAGCTAGAGCAGATGGACTATGTAAGACCAGCTTCAAATGTCCTTCCTGTCTTCCCTTTCCCGCTTTCTCAACTTGATAGGGTCATTAAAAAGTTGCGTTGCATGATTTACGTAAGAGACCCTTTATTTTTTACTTTTTTTTTCCTTTTTGAAGGCCTTTGAGCAAAAGTCTCTTTTCCCTTCATATAAATGACCAAGATGAGTATTTGATGAGCAAATACCTCCCCCCCCCAAAAAAAAAAAGATTATTTTGATCTCCAGATCTTCTTTTTAATCAGAAATCATATATGATCACCCTAGAAAATCCCATCACATCCTTCCACGTAATGAGGATGTGCCACATTCAATTTATAGTCGAAAAGTAGTGGTTTTTTTTCAGTTTCAGATGAAGCTGCTAATAGTGGCTGACAAACCATAGGGTGAAACTGTATAGCTACTGAGTTGAGGCTTGATGCAACTTCAGCTGAAGTCAAGGCAAGAATCTGACTGACAGTGAGCACTTTTATACATCTATCTGTGCAATTCTACTTGGGTGGATATTTCCAGGCAGTGTCCTATGTAAAGTGATTGCCACACATGCCAGTGAGCAGCAGGTATGAAGTTCACCATATCTATTCCCTAAATTCACAAAATGGCAATATACAGAATTAATCACTAAATAGCTTTTAACTAAATAGTTTAATGATAATCTAGTGTGTACAAAGTAAAGGAGTAAATTGGCAGCACTAGCTCAGTTTCCCATGGATAACTTATTTATAAATCTCTCTGTGATTTATTATTAATCTCCTTATGCAATAATCACTCATGCATATAAACACGGCTAAGCTTAAAAATTATATTCTGATTCATGTTTCTTTACAAAAGAAATGTTTTGACTATGGAACTCAATTCATCACTATTTTAAAGGTTTTGAAGACATTAAAGTGAAAAATTGTGGAAAATATAATTTTTGATAGTTTCAGGTTTCTTTAATATTTCGCTTTTCATCGAGTTGTTATGGCAGAAATAACATCAGACTTTTACTCTCAGTTACACATATTACAATTAATCTGAAGCTCTTTGTTTTAATTAGAATTAATTTAATTAGAGTTGGTGTAGTTTATTTTTAAAACAGAGAACTGGTCCATGGAAAAAAAAATCTCAAAAGTGAAGGTACCACCTCATAAATATTAATATGCTTTCTATGTTACAAACATATGTGATATGCTCCAATTATTTTCATAAAAGTAGGTCACTATGCATTTTACTCCTGTTTTCCCTATTCCCATGATCACAAAACACGTTATGATTCTTGTTCCACAGTCCCGGAAAACACAACAGGAAAGGAAGTTGATGTCTAGAACCAGAATGTATGTGCAGTTGGGATGAAGTTTTTGTACTGTAAATGATCAACTGTCAGGCAGCAGTACATGAAGCAATAATCATCTGCTGCAATTGATTAACATGGAAGTGAAGCTGAGATACTAAATCAGTTGCTGAAAAAACACACTTATTATAAGTCTATTATAGAGCAATGGAGATTTTTACTGTTACTTGACAAGCTGAAACATGACCTATAAAACATGAAATAGCAGGAAATAATAAAAATAATATTCTTTCTTTCTTTCTGTAGAAAGTGACAAGAGTGCCTTTCAGCAGTCTTTCCAATAGGATGGAAATCAATATAACTCAGAAAAATGTATGTGTAAATCTAACTAAAGTAGGTCCAGACCCATCTGCCAGTCTGTGGTATGGCACAGCTTGCACTCATGCAGTTAACCTCTCTTTACCTCTAAAACAAGGTCTGGGCCTTGGACCTGGTAAGTTTTGGGGGACAAAAAAGCCAATGAGAATGAAAACCTACCTCTGGCAAATCCATGAATTTAGATAGCAAAGAAAAAATTTAAGAGATTTGACTAAATAGCTTTAAGATTTCAGTGCTGCTTGTCAAGAAAAAATGAATATTTTCAGACTCTGAGGTGAGGACTTACTGCTTCTGATTAAAAGATAGATATTTTGGTTAAGCTAGACTCCACACCCAGGACAGGGTGGTGGGTACTTGCAGGGAGCAATTCCTCTCATTTACCTAGACACCCTAGACTGGGATGAATTGCTCTCCAAAGGCAGAAATGCCTGTTTGTCTCCTATAATGTCATATTCACTGGAGGCTATTTCTGTATCCATATCCCTAAAAGCTGGCGAATGCCAGGTCGGTGTAGTTTTCATTTCTTCCTTTCTATTCACATCTTCGGTAACACTCAACAATGGATATATTTCCATATTTAGAATAATGCGGGTGGCTAAGAGCAAACTTCAAGCCTTTGTGAAAGCCACTGAGTACAGATTTTTTATATGATTTCCTGCTTTTCAGTCCAAAATATTCCTATTCAGCTACTCTTCTAGATTTGTGGTAGGCAAATACTCAAACTCTCTCTCACCTCCAGTACTTGAACAGTTGCAAAAAAGTTGTGTTTCAGGAAAAAGTATTACCTCCATGATACTTCCAACCCTTGCAAAGCAAAAGCAGTTGCAAAACAAATTAATATGAGATCTTCTGAACTGAGATTTGTGAAACTTTGCTATACAGCTATCAAACCTTTCATGTGCACAGATCATGTACCAAGAAGCACCACTGTGTGACTCACCTAAACATCTCTCCTTGCAGGAGTGTAAGATGCTTAATTCTTCTCCTATCTCCAATCATTGCTAGATGCTTTATTAGTCATTTTGCAGATGCACTAAGTGCCTTTGTTGTCTCTTTTTTTAAAACTCTAAGCAGATTTTTGCCAATAGAAAATGAAGCCATGTCTGTGTAGTTTATTGGTTCTGATCTGATCAAAAGAGATGTTGCAAATCATAGAATCATAGAATCATTAAGATTGGAAGGGACCTTTAGAGACCATCTAGTCCAACCCCCCTGCACACGCAGGGTCTTATCTTTTTACATAACAAACCTTCTTTATTTTGGGGGGAAGGAAAAAAAATCAGAACTTCTGGACTCTGAGCCTTTGTCAGAAAGGGTAACCCAGGAGAACTATTAACTGTGGAATAATCTCTTTCCTCACAGATGTAATATTAATGTAGTTTCTGTAGTCTACCTATTAAATGAATTGGAATGAAGGATTTTTATCAGACCAAGCTCCTGTGAATAAAATAAATCTCATATAAAATTCACTAATTAAGTATATTATTACCAATAATGTTGCAGTGAACGCATTAATGGAAGCTGTCTTTCAAGATTGATACATTTCATTGAGGAAATGATACTAGAAGATCGGAATTCATAGAGCATAGATTTTTTTTCAAGATGATTTCTTGGTAAAAATTTATATAAAATATGTAAAAGTATATTAAGATAAACAAGAGCAGATTTTAATTATCAATATCAGTTACAGAATGCTTGCTGTTACAGAACTTCTCTTATTACTCTGAGAGATATTGCCTTTTTCCTATGTTAAGACTCCCTTTTATTAACATCAAGGGAGACTAAGTAAAAATAGTAATTTCACAGACATTTATACTCATCTGAAATCATTTTAAAATGACACTTATTAATAAAGTGTTAGTACCATTTTAATAATATAATCAAATCCAATGTGTCTCATTACTTCCTCCTACATACTGATTTTAAAAAATAATAATGCACTTTCATAGAACAAGGCTACAAAGTTTATTGTTATAGAGTTGTTTAAAACAGTCTATAAAGCTGTCTACAAAAGCTGCCTACCTGCATGCACACCTTGCTCATATGCATGTGCTTGCACTCCTTAGATCGATAGACTGCAGTAGACGTGAGTTCAAGCTTCCTTAGAGGGCAAGTTTAACAATATTGCAGGTGAACTCCACTCTCCTAAAGGTCCCATAGGATATCTAACCTTCATAAATGTTACTGTTTCCCTACTTCTCTTCAGTGCATACAAATATTGCAGCTTGATTCTTTTTTTTTTTCTCCCCATCAGTTGGGTCATGGTTCCTTATGGTTCCTTAGGGAAACCTTGTGGTTCCTTAGGGAAAATAATCTGACGTAGAAATGGCCGCTGTACAAAATGAATCAGGTGGCCTGTATGCCTAGTTTTATCAAAGTCTTTTGTTGCTCTTCTTACCTCTACTTGGATTATAAAAACTTTGGAACATGGACTTTTCTTCCTAGGTGTTTGGAAAGGATTTTGCACAATAGTAGGCACAAACCGGTGATATCCTGTATAATAGTGGTGGGCCGTATTTAGACTGTCTCCTCTGTATGATTGTTTGAGATGCATTTCATCCCGTAGCCAGATTCACTGTTCTTGCTCAGATATGATTTTCTCTATCTCCCTGCCAAAACACTTAAAATGAAAGTAAATCTATAGACTGCAAGGTCTCATTTTAGAGGCCAAAATATATAGGTGGTGTCAGCTGAAATTCCCAAGAGTGTCCAAGACCTCCATGCCAGGCTGGCAGATAATTCTGACTTTGTACTCAAGAGCATAACCATTTTTGTGGCTAGAATAAATCCAGCTTTTATGTTTAGCTTGTTCAGTTTAAAACTTTTAACTTGATTGAAGCTGTAAGTGTTAGTTTGGTATCAGCGAATATCACACCAAAGAGAGAAACTACCCTGCATTTCTCTGGTTAGATCACAGTGAAGAAGCAATCCAAGACTGGAAAATATCCGCGTTTCCATGTATGTCCTTAATTTTCTCTTCTCTTTGATCTAAACATGATTCATTTCTTCATTTTTTCCTTAGGTGCTATGCTTCTGAGGTGTCATACCATTCTTGTTCTTGGCTGGACTCTTGCAATTTGTCTACCTCTTTCTGTAAATGCTGAGCCCCAAACCAAGTACAGATTTCCCTTGAGGCCTTACCTGCAACACAAAATAATTATCTTACACACAACACTCCTGTTATTACATCTGAGAACACTTGTCTTTTTTTCACAGCAGTTGATTATCACCCCGGTTTAATCTCTGTGGTGTTGCTGACTGACCACATATGCCTCATGTTGTATTTGTGCTCCTGAGGTTTGGGTGTTTTGTTTTGTTCTAAGGCTTTTTTTTTTTTAGGAGTTTCTTATTGTATTGCTTCTTATTTATTTGGGGCAAATATATTTTCGATATATTAAGATAATCTTGAAATCAGATTTAGTATAATTAGATTCTGTCTCCCTGCTGCCTTACAAAATTTCTTAGTTAAGTGTCATGAACAACATGTATAAATGTAGTCTGCCTTCCATCATCCAAGTCATTAATTCAAATCTTTCTCAATGTTGACTTCTGCAGAATCACTTTTGAAATATTCTCTTCATAGTATAGTTCATAATTATTTTTGAGTAAATTTTTCCACCTCTTAGCTGCAAATTTAATAGTGATTTCACTCAATTATTTCTTGGATTTCCTCATGAAAATCCTATGTGAGGCTGTTTAGAATCTGGTCCAAAATTAAATTGTGCCACATCATTATTTCTCATCATTATAGTATACAGTGGTTTTTTTTTTCCTCTTATTTAAATAGTAACAAAAAAGAAGTTAGAATGGTTTGCCACAGAAAATAGGCAGATTTGCCTATATTTTCCTTATTTATTTTGTACTCATCTACATTAGCATTTTAGTTCAAATGAAGAAGTATGCTTTAATTCAAATGAAGAGTATGCTTCTAAAGAAGGTGTCTTGATGTTCCTCATGCTTTAGTTCACACTGCAGAGCAGTCTCAAAGGATGCTCAAGTTCCTTCTGTCTTAAACTAAACTGGAAAACATTCATCAAAATACCACACCATCCAAAAACTAACATGCTCCACTGGGCCGAACAAAAGCTAGTTTGAAATGAACCCCCCTAAAAGTTATTGTGTGGACTGAGGATCCTCAGCATCAACTCTGCTTTACATATCTGCTGCTATTGTGCTGCACTACTCACTAATGCAGACATAGCCTACGTGCCCTTCCTCCAATATTACTCATCTTCTATAAATTCCCCAAAGTGGTAGCTCAGAGATTGCTTAATGTTCTGTGAATTTTAGGATGAGTTTCATCAGAATCTACTGACATGCTATACTAACTTTCTTTAGTTAGTTTCGTTAATTCAGAAGCCAAAAAAAAGCATGACATACTTTCTCCGTGCCTTTTGCTATTTACTTTCCTTCCCTCCTCAGTAGTAAAATGATACTTTTCCTTGCCTTCCCTCTACTCCTAATGTATTTATAAAACCTTGTCTTGTTGCCTTTCATTTCCCTTGCTAGTTGTAAGTCACTTTGCATTTTAGCCTTCCTGAGTTCATCTCTACATGCCTATACTATTATCCTTTATTCAGCCGTCCTTGTTTCCACTTATTTTTATATTTTATTTTTAGTCCTTAAAGAGTTCCTGATTCAGCTGCATTGTGTCTCACTGTGCTTCCAATCTCTCCTTCACGTCAGAATGCTTTGCATTGTGCCTTTAGTATAGTCTCTTCCAATAACTGCCAGGCATTCTGAATTCTCTTATCCTTTATATTATCTTCCCAAGAGACCCTACTTACCCTCATCTGAGTTCCCTCATCTGTAGAAGAGTGCTTTTTGGAAGTCCATTATGCCTGTTCTCACTCCTCCCTTTTTTCAGTACAATGAACTCCAGCATTTGTCATCCCTTTCCTCCAAAGTTATAGTATCTCCACAAGATTTTCAACCATAACATGTTATGATTGAAACATCATACCATTTACTCATAATCTTAACTTTGCCCTTGCTAATCATAATCTTATATAAAATAGCCATTCTATCACCCCAGCCTTATCCTCAACACCAAATATTGATGTCAGCAACATGTGATATAGTCATTCTCAGGCTCCACTATGAAAAGGAGTGTGATGACAGACTATGTACAACACAAATCAACCCATTTGATTCAGTACCTATAGCCCTTCAGGTGCATTGCAGTGGCTGTACACTATTTGGAAAGAGTTCATAGGAAGGGAACAAGAATGAACAGAGCACTAGAAAACAGACGCTACAAGAAAAGATTGACTTAATCAGACTGACCAGTTTAGAGAAGCCCTGAGAAAAGCTTAAAGTCCTGAGAAATGCTTAAAAAATGTGAAATGATGCTGAAAAGCAAGAACAAATAATCTGTTCTCTACATCCATGGTGGTTAGTGGTGGTTAGTGGAATGGGCTTAAGTTGGCAGCATGAGATGTAGGTTAGTCCCATTCTTACAGTAAGGATAAACAGTAGGACAATATTGTAAGCTATTTTCAGAGATTCAGGGTGAGAGTATGTGTTCAGACCTGGAAAGAAGGGGAGGGTAAACCTCTCTGCTCACACTTTCTCTGCATGGGGAAGGCATCACTACAGTCTTTGCACTCTTCTTGGCAGATATTTCTGCCAGTTTCTGCCTTGTACCTGACTTCTGAGGTCCTAGGACACCACGGAAAGCACAGCAATCCCGAGGCGCATTATCATTTTTTATTCTTATCTGCAGGTTGATAAGTTATTAGAGCTAGCACAGAGTGGTGAACCTCCAGGTTCACCTTCAGCCCTGTCTCTAGGGACTTCATCAATGCTGGCTATTTCACAGAGAAGGCGACAAGCTCATGAGGCCGATGGGTCTCCGACTCCTGTGAGTCTTCTGGGGCTAGGAGAGCTACCTGTGCTTGGAGAGGGGAACACGCTGCACCCTTTATGAATGGAGAGCATTAGCAGCTTTCACAGGATCTCGAGGAGGCAGAGTGCCTGCCCGAGGCACATGTCCTCCCGGAGCTCCTGCGAGGTGATGCGTTTCCGCGCTGTCCCCAGTGCAGCGCCGTGCCTTCAAGGCACGATTGAGTCCTCGGTGTTTTGTCCAAGCTATTTCTTCAGAGCTTGAATTTATGATTTGAGCAGAGATAGCATAGCTCTTAACCAAAGTTAATCATCAAATATTTATGTACATTAAATACTACAGTTATTCATAGTCAGAGATAAAAATACTGCTTTTTAGACAAGGCCACTCAATTTACTGTATGGGGTTTAGTCTTCAATAAATTCTCCAAAT
The DNA here is from genome assembly GCF_059628265.1 of Tinamus guttatus. Lineage (NCBI taxonomy): Eukaryota > Metazoa > Chordata > Aves > Tinamiformes > Tinamidae > Tinamus > Tinamus guttatus. The sequence continues at coordinate 2,085,195 of NW_028288592.1, read as the reverse complement.
CTTTAGTTCTTATAAAGCTCCTATGGCTCCCCTTAGTTCCATGTTATTACCCAGGTACTATCAGATTTAGCTAACTTTCTACTTGATCTATCATCTCATCCCTTTCCTTTTTCTCCCTGCAGGGAAAGTACTTTCTTCAGAGTTGTGATGTTCCAGTTCCTCATGATGTGTGAAACAATTTGTTTATTTAAAAATATTTGGAGGGTGAGGAGAGAAGGCTTTTAAGTAAGTACATCATCTTTTAACTAAGAAAAAGATCAGACATCTGATTTAATACAGTCATAGCTCTTCAACTATAATTTCCAGGACTGTTAGTTGGACGCTGATAAAACAAATGTCCCTCTGCCCAGTATAAAAGGCAGAGAATAGCAACATGGAAGGATGACCTTAAGCTTTTGTATATGTTGGCTTCACAGAATTATGAAGCTTTTACTCATGAGAATTCTAACTTAATTTTCTTACTTAGCTCATGATTCCACAAGCAATTGGTCTAATTTATAAGCATCCCTGAAAGGGAAGATGTTTTACTCTCTTCACTCCTTGTTCCTGCTTTTCTACCCTCTGGTCCTGCCCCCCTTTTTCCCTAGATTTCGAACTTGTCAGATGCTGGCTCAGCTTAGTGACCTAGCAGCAGCTACCTTCTTGTTCTTGTTATTGCTGGGATAGTTTTCAAAGTAGTTAATAAGATTAGTTAGATCACAGAAGACCCAGTGAGCATCTGAGGTGGCATTAGATGAACAGCAGTTTTGCACAAGTAGAGCAGGAGAGGAAAGAAAGAGAAGAACAAGATTTTTCAGCAATAGCGGGGTAACTCCATCACACACTCACTCAATCACAGTTGGTCATAATAACCCAAAAGAGAGCTGAACTTTATAGGAAATCTGCTTGCATTTAATAATCGGAATCCTGTTAATAAGTTGTAATTTAGTTATTGACTCTTGATATCGAGAATATAGAGACCAGCATGCAAAATATGCTTGATAGCTGTTTGACCTGAAACAATATAGTCACAACAATATAAAGCTGAACTAAAACAGTCCTGTACTGAAGGAAATCATCCATCTTCTTTTTTTAAAGCACCATAGTGCTCCAATTTGATTAAAATGCTTACAGGACCACAGCTAGTGTCTGTGCTATGTTGCACTGCATCGCATAGCAATAGTAGGTGATAAGATTAGCAGCAGTCAGATAAATCTGATTGTCTAGTTCAGATATGCCTTGAGAAATGTCAAGGTTTGTGTGTAATTTTCTGATTTTAGACAGTATCAAAATGCTACCAAAATGCTTGTCTGTATCTCATGATCATAAATCATACTGAATATAACTCCTGAGTTGCATGCTTGACAAAGTATACATCCAGATCATGATCTAAATCATCTTTGGAATGGGAGGAGATGTAGGGTTTTAGCACATCCACTATTTTGGATGATTGAATTCTAAAATAAGGTCTTACCTATTTACAAGATCCCAGCTACAAAGTTGTAAGATATTTTCTACATCGGTTAACATACATTTCCACTTAGACATGTTCAAAGTAACTGTTGAGTCAAGTTAACATCCTCCAGTTTCAAATATTGTTCTACCCATTTCAATTTTTGGTGAACAGTAAATGCAGGTGCTGCTTTTAATTTGCAGTCCAGATTTAAATGTAAAAAGCTGAATATAGGAAGGCAGATTCTCCATTATGATTAAATACAGGGGGTGAAGTGTCAAAAAAAAAAATCTTCCAGCAGGTGCCTTTTCTCCTTCAAATTCCTGATGGCATTATCCTAAATCACTTGTCTACTGACTTTAAACCACTTTAAACAATCAGAAAAGGATGCAAGTAGAACAGAGCCAAAAACCCCTTTCCTTCTTTGAACAAAATGAATTGATAGCTCTTAAAGGCAGCACTGGGGTAGAATAATGCCACAGAATAAGCATCACTACCTTACATTTAGAAGAGCTGACTGGAAAACCAAGAACATACATAAAGAGTATACACCTTTTAAAGGGTGTAGAGAAGGAGGCGAGAAATTGGATTTCTGTGATAACAGCTAAAACTTCTGCAGCTGAGCACCAGCATCATGCTAGATTGTTATGTCTTTTTAACTAGCCCAAGAATCCCAGGAGAGCCAATGCCCTGTATTCTCATTCCGGGAGCATCGGATCTCTTTGGCAAAATTGTCTTAAATGGGAAGGTTCACGACAGTGGATGTTTAACATTTTTTGTCTGCAGGCACTCTTTTCAAATGTCTATTTTGGGGATTTTCCTCTGCATCTGAATTATTTCATAGCTCAGTGCAGAGACTTCTAAATGCCACTGACATTAACAAGTTGTACAAAGATGATAATCTCAGTTGGGCGCCACAGATTGAGAACGTGCCGGGCTTGTATGAGTTGCACAGACTGTCAAGGATAAGAAATGGAAAGTGCATAAAGCCAAGTGTCATTTCCATAAAAAGAACTCTCATGTTTGAGGAAAAATCTATCAGAAAGGGGTGTCAAGACAGATCCGGCAAAATGCAAATCATTCTATGAATGACTGGTTTGAAAAAAAAAAAAAAAAGTAAGGCAAAATAAACTAAACTTGGAAAGGTTTTTTGGGGCAAGATGATCTTTTCCAACAAAGAAAATTTAACAAAATATGTATTAAAAAGTATTGATTTGAGTGGAGAATTAAATTGGGCAGAGCAGTTGAAATACAAAAGATTATTTACTTACGAGCCTCCTACAAGATTATATTTTTCCAGGCAGTTAGAAGATTTTCTATAGATACTAGAAAAGGAATCTGGAAATAGTGCTCTTATAAAGGACAACTCTGAGCAGTGACCTGAAGCATATTCAGATTAAATGCACAATTTTGATTGTACCCACTGAGGACTGACTGTACTATGAGATATTGCCTATAAAGATGTTCAGTTATTTCTATTAAATACCTCAAGGACTGAGTGATCTCGAACTTTTCATAATTATTCCAGGTAGGGTCTGCAGCAGATGGAGCTTTATATTCTAGTCTTTCGCTAACATTTTGAAAGGCTGAGCACACCAGAAAATTCCAGTGAGTCACCTTCCTTCCTTCCTTCCTTCCTTCCTTCCTTCCTTCCTTCCTTCCTTCCTTCCTTCCTTCCTTCCTTCCTTCCTTCCTTCCTTCCTTCCTTCCTTCCTTCCTTCCTTCCTTCCTTCCTTCCTTCCTTCCTTCCTTCCTTCCTTCCTTCCTTCCTTCCTTCCTTCCTTCTTTCCTTCCTCCCTCCCTCCTTCCCTCCCTTCCTTCCTTCCTCCCTCCCTCCCTCCCACCCCTCCTCCCCTCCTCCCTTCCTCCCTCCCTCCCTCCCTCCCTCCCACCCCTCCTCCCTTCCTCCCTTCCTCCCTTGCATGATCATTTTATCCAGAAAATCAGGTCAAATTCAGAGTTGAAGCGAAAGAAATTAAACACACTGTTGATGGTCAGTATAAAGCACTTAGCTTCTGTCTAATTTTGCAACCATGGCATAGTCCCAGAATTGGCTACTGCAGTCTGTGGTCCATGTTACCTTTTTGCAATTGAAAAAAACTAAGCCGTGTCTAAGCAGCATGTAAAATACATGCAAAAGATGGCAAGTCTCCTAAAAAGTAGGTGCACTGAACTCATTTCTAAAGACAGGAATGACACTTAAATCTTATCACAAAGGAAAGAAAGGAGCAGCAAAGAGTGAGGGAATATGGGAGAGATTCACAAGCAGTTTTGATGACACTTAAATGTCCACCTGCTATTTTATGCATTTAAATCTGCAAAAGATATCTTTAGAACCTCTGTTTAAATCCTGGCTGATCCCAAAAGCCCTTCCCCTCCTTCATGCTCCCATTTGCGGGTGTTTAGGATTGTCCAGTATCCCTATAATTCTTCTGTCACGCATTCCATAAGTACCCCAGTCTCAACAGTGCTCAGCAGTATCTATTTTGTGTCTTCAACATCCCTCATAGGCTCGGCTCCCTACAAAATGCAATCAGAGGTGATTCTTGGTAGAGTGTGCAAGACTATGGTCCCACACTGTGCCTAAAGTTGAGTTTCTGTTTTGTCCAATGGAATTTGAACTCCGTGGCTGTGGAGGGTAGGATGATCCTCTGACTACTGGGCATCATGACCTCTTCTCCGAAGCTGTTGGTTTATATGCAAAAGTTTTAGCCAAAAACCCACTATCACTTAGTAGTTCAGCCTTGGAGGGGAATGTAGACTCTCCTGGGAGGGTAAAAACTTCACACTGAACCTTGTTACAACACACTTAATTATTCCTATTGACTGTAGGAGTTATGACATTGAGAACAAGGCAGCGAGTCACCACTTCCCCCAGAGCCAGGCTTCATTGCAGTAGCTGAACGGAGGCACAGTTCCTTCACTGCGTCTTTCAGGATCAAACTCCTTCAATGGTCTACCCCTTTTCTACAACAGCAGTGAGTGCCTGGCAAATTCAGTATTTAACCTAACAACACAAGCACTTGAGAAAAACTTAGGAATAAAGAGAGGTGTGAGAGTAGGGATTGTTTGACAAACTGGTGTGACTTTGGAGATTGTGATTTTGTTATGTCCCTGTGCCCTCCTCTAGGAACCATCCAAAGAGATTCACTACCTAACCCAAATCTAAGGAGTGTTAATTAGTCAAATGGTGAACTCGTCAAATCCACACCACCACATTATACAAATGAGTTAAGGTTTGCAATTGCCAGTTGCCAAAATCCTCTCATATAGCACTTGTGAATAAGGGAGAAAGTCATGTCAAACTCAAAAGGCTTCCACAGCTAATGTATTAAACAATCGACATTTACTGAATGTTTTTCCATGCTGTAAAACAAAGCTGTGAACATGCTGTTTACTAAAATTGCAAGATGCTTTTCTATCAAGTTGCTTTTCCATTACGTTACGCACTGTGATTTATATTGCTAGCTCCGCTGGATTGTGAGTATTGCCATGGAGGGATATTGGAAACATGCAATTCATAAATGGAGTTGTAGGTGCGTGCTACTGTGCCTGGGAAACATCCTTCCCGTATTGATTGCTGTATACATGGTACCAGCACAGAGATAATCTAAATATAAAGATAATACAAATATTTTAAGGAGGTAATTTTTAGCTGTCAGAATTTTCAGTCATCAGAATATGTTTTTTGCAATCCGTGAGAAAAATCTGAAAAATCAAAACCAAAATGGAGTTTTGGTTTTGAATGCTGTTACACCTGTTTCATATGATAATACCTTTTTTTAACAAACAAAACATTTTGACTTTATCATCAGATCAATTATTTATAATAGAATTATTTTGAAGTTATTGAATAAAAAAAATCATATTTTCTATGACAAGGAAAAATACAGTTTAACTCTCCATATATTTTAAATTTAAGCACATTCTGAAATGTAAAATTCCATTTTCAAAACAGTTCTATTAATTGATTAATTTTTAAGAAATGATGGCTTCAGTTGTGCTTTTCCAGTGAACTCCTGATGTGTATTCCCAAATACTCATTAGTTGTAGCTTTCTAATATATCCATTTGTTCCTGTTTTCATGATCCCTTCTCTTCGTTCCATTTTTCCTCAACTACTGTTCTGACTTTGCTAGTTTATATGATGAAGCATTGTTAAAGCAGATATTGCTGTATTAAGAAAGAAAAAAAAAGTGTCGTGGTAGGTTGCACATTGGCAAATCAAGTCATTAAAGTAACGAGTGCTGCTGGATGTTTACCAGCAAAGAACCCTAAGTGAACATACTGATTTAGCAGAAAAGGATGGTGCCACTCGTAGTTGCAGCTCTTTGCTGGTTTTTTTCAAAGACCCAGAATAACTACTGGCAGGTCACCAACACAGAGCTCCCTGAATTGTCCCAAATTGGTCTGAAATTTCAGTAAAGATACAAATACCTGCAATGGAAAAGGATAAGCTTTTCAGCCTCAACATTTTTGTACTGTCATTGCCAGGACACTCTGCTAACAGAATGTACCAGCCACTTACTTAGATTCATGCTCTCATCTGTCTCCCAGTTTTTCAAATGTGGTTGCTCAGCTGTTCGCTCTTTAAAAATATTATTGTCAGCCTTTATTTTGTCTTTATTGACCAAAAGCTATCAAACTCCTTTTTCTTTCCCCAGCAATCAGATGGGGTCTCTATTGACTGAACTCGTTGCATTACTGTATCCCTTCTTTCATTTGAGTCGTGATGCAGGGGTCTGGCAAAGAGAAGTGCTTATTAGACAGTTGATGAAGCATCTTCGGTCTTGATTATGATCAGATATAAAGTCTCTAGAAAATGTATTCTGGATATGGAAGTAGCTTGTATAATGCCCCCAAGAGATATGTCAACCACCAAAGAAAACTGAAGGATATCCACTGTCCATTCTCTGGTACCTCTGCAGCCTTGCTGTCCACACAGCATTTGATGGCACCATGAAGATTTGCTTGGGCTGGGAATGAATTGCATATATTTTCCTTTTTTCATCTCTTGTTTTTATATCCTCTCCTCAAGTACCTTACATCAGATGAACTGATGCTTTTCAGTGTAACAAAAATTGAACAGGAGTGTCTAGATAAATGAGTTTTTTCACTTCAGTTGGTGAGAAGCTGTCTTGCTACTCTTTATTGCATGTATCTATTATACTCAGAGAGGGGCAAGGCACCTTTCCTCCTAAATGAAATGGGAAAATTGTTCATCTTGGAAGAAAAAAAAAGCTTTTCTGATTTCTATCTAAGTAATGGTTTTAAATATTTTTTCAGATTGTCACAAATAATTTTTGGTTCTAGAGTATGTCATTAAAAACACCTATTTCATGACATTCATGATACATAATATACATGCTGTACAGACTGAAAGAAAATTAATTTAATTTTCCCTTCTAGACGGTACAAGTTAAACTTTGTCTCACCTGTAGAATGTAAAAATATTTTCCATTAATTGAATAATGTTTTATTTTTCATACCTCTGCACTGGAAAGGAACAAAATCAATTTTATGATGTGATTGCATTTAGAGGCAGAAATAGAGTAAAAGAGTCAGATTATATACAGGAAAGATATATATCTATATTTTCTTTCTTACCATAAATACCATCATTTTATTCATTTGAATTAATCAATTTGTAGGAAGCCTACCAAGAAGCATTTAAGCACTTCACAATAAAGACAAACCAGGAACAGAAAGAAAATAAAGAAAATATCAAATATCAAATGAAATACTTAGCTAAACAGCATAGAAATAACCATCCTACTCACAGAGAAATCAATTTCCAGTCAGTAAGAGGAGAATGAAAAAAAAAAGAGGGTGACAAACAAAATCAAGAGGACAGAACACAATGACCAAGCAAAGATGAATCTCTCTAAATAAACAGTGTTTGTACCCAGCAGGCATTGGGTATAGATGTAATCACAGATACGGCATCAAGTCAAGAGTTTAAAAGTCACTACACCTGTGAAACCTGAGGAAATAAACTGAATAGATCAAACTGTTTTCATCAAACTGAACTTCTGTTCTTGAAAGATTTGTTTTCTTTCACTCATTCTAAGCAAAGCATGCACTAAACTAAAAGTAATTTCAAGACATCTGTAAAAGTAATGCACCAAAATATAAAGAATCATAATAAAAATAAGTTACTCCTAATACTCTTTTTTCCAAAAAAGTGTTTAATTACAATTATTTACCTACTAGTCAAATAGAGCTGTGTTCACTTTGAAGATGTTTATAGACTTTCCTCATTTTTGTTATGACATAAAACAAACAAATAAATGTGGTGATATGTAACTATACCCTTCATCCCTGAAGTATGAGATAACAGAAAACTGACCATCAGGATTTGAATTCACAAACTGTTGTGGGCTTAGCTATGTCGCATCCTTCCATACAAGCCAGCACAGTGAATAGATAATATCTGATATATTACAGTATCTCTGTGCTGCTGAATCAAAGAGAAGTCAAACGGGACCCTCGACCATCCATACTGCTTGACTGTTAATTCACTCTTTTGCTTTGTTTTGGACCACTCCAACCATCTCCACCAAAATATATTTGTTCAAGAGAGCTCGAGGATGCTGAATATACAAGTTTAGCAAAACTGTTTATTTGAGCTTAGCAGACAAAGGCCCAGCAGATGAGAATGCAGAAATACCTACACTTTAGATGTGTTTAGAAAGGAATTTTCTGAGTTAGAATAGATTCTTCCCTGAATATCTCCCTGAAGGAATCCATCACAGGTATGATTCCTGTCAGCCAGCCTAAGGTGTCTTAGATCTAAGTTAGTTTTCTAGATCTATAGCTGATAGGGAGTACCAGACACTTGTAGATTTCAAGCCATCTGGTTCATTTAGACATCTACCTTCAGAAAACAAAAGTCACTCCCCAGAAGCATCTGTTTCTTGTTATTATCTGTAAAAAGAGTCTAGACAATTAGCCCAGAAAGAAGGACATAGTATTAACGCTACTTTAACTAGCTAGAGATATAAATGCTTCAATTTCCCTTGTAATTCATCATTCATATAATATTTTATTTCATAATTTTAATGAATTTTATATAATATTTATCATATTATATTTTCACAATCTAGGAATAAGCTGCCTTAGTATAAATCCCATGGATACATTTTGTCCATTACGTTTGTTCAATATCAGGATAGATCAATGTGTATTTTATTTTGCATATAAACCCATTACAGAAAATAAAGGCAAGGTAGAATCCCATCCTAAAAAAAACTTGCCATGAAAACATAGCTTTACACATTGATTTGTTAAAAAACATAATGTGATCTTGCTCCATCTATTCTATGCCAGGATGACAGTCCCTCTGGTGCTGAATCCAGTAAATACGGACTCATTGCCAGCTGTGCCAGGACAGTAAGGAAAGTTACAGAAATCTGTCATTAGCAATAAGACAATCTGCAGCAGAACTGAACCTGCACATGTTGTGTTTGATAATACATAAGAGGCAGAAAAATGGCTCTGGAGAGCCCGAGAAAAAAAAAAAAAAAAGGAGCAGACAGATGTGCTGAATCTTGAAGTCCAATGCAAATGGTTTAGGCCAGGAAAAGTAAACAGAAGAAAAAAAAAAAAGAAGAAATAAAAAGAAAGCAAATAAACAAATGAAGATCTAGGTCACTGGGTTTATATCTTACTGAAACTGTGGAAAATTACAGCAATTCCTAATTTCTCATTCTATCCTTCCATTCAATATTCATACAGTCAGTGCAGTAACCATTTAGACATGCACACAAAAAATAAGTATATATGTCGACTACATCCCTTTTGTTCCACTTTGTACAGTTCTCTTTTCTTCTCACCTAAAAATAGCATAAAGATGGAATACTATGCCATACTGGATGGTACCATGATAATGCATCTAATACTAATACTTCCCAAAGGCTGCTGTCTGGATGCTCTCATGCTATTTCTGGTTTTCGTTTTTTTCTGTGATGATGAAGTATCAATCAGGATTGGTTTGTGGCTCTCAAAATTATAACAACTTCATTAATGTAGACTGTGATCCTTGTCACATCTTAAAAATTAATTTGTTTAATTTCACTGCTGCTTTTCATTAATTCTGAGTGGAGGTGAGGGTGACAGCTTTTCAGTAGGTGTTTCTTTTCTTCAGACTGGTCACTGCAAGGGTATCTAAGTGTCTAGCAGTGACTGGCTGGCACACACTGTTGTCAGAAGTATTTCAATGCATTTGTGCCCTGGAAACTTCATGTTATTAAAATTTCCTGTCAAACTACAGTTGTCTACGTTTCCCCACATGCTTGTCCCAGTTAAAGAGGGCTTTTTTCAGCATAAAAATTATTTGATTTTTTTCAGTCTTTTAGGATCATTTCCAGAATTTCCTGATTAGGCTGTGGCAAATGAAACCATAAAATGTTACTAAACAAATTAGCAGAAAAAAGAGAAACTGCATGAGATGGACATTGTGTACACCTTACTTACTGCTGTTTAGATTTAACAGTGCATCAGAAATACAGTCTCATTCTTTTAAAGATGTTTAGATAGCATAATAGACAACTTGCATTTATCTAATATGCATAGAAATTTAAATGTCCCAGCATGATCCTGATTGAATTCCAACCTGCGCATATACCCTCCATTTAACAAAATCTCTCCTGCAGACTCGGCTCCATGGTCTGATGGACCTATTAGCACTTTTGCTCTCTATTTCCAAGTTGCAGTATTTGGGTGTTACCACAGGGCTGAGGAGCCTCCGGATTGTAATGGAGATCCTCCTGCTCTGTACTTGGGCAATCATTCCTTTATTTCTGCTGTGTCACTAAATAAGCAAATTGTTACTGCGACATTTTGATGGCGATTTCTCTGTATTGTACTGTCCAGCTTCTCTGGACAGTAGGACTCTGTGTCTAGGCCACATCAGTTTTGAACAGTTTGCAGGCAAAGTCAGTCCTGGAAAATAAAGTTTCAGAAAGCAATTTTTCTTAATACTTTGCTAGTAAGTGTACTTAGTCACTTATTATTTTTTCCTTTTTTTTTTTTTCTTTTAACTGGGATGATTTTCTAGGTTCCTGCTTTGCATTCATGAGCATTTCATCATGCCAGTGATAGAGACAAGTTACTGGAGAAATGGATTTGTTAGATCTTCTCAGGCTGTCCCTTTTTCATTCTGACTTAAATTGAGTATGATTGAACTGTGATTTCCAGCTGCTGTGAGACTAATCTAGTGGTTAAAGCCTAGGTTATGCAGTAATCCCAGGCTTAAAGTGCTTGCCCAAGAAGTGGAGCAGCATTCTAGGAGCACCTCAGCCAGCAGGCTGATGATACTGAAATGATTCTGTGGGTGCGTGTGCTGATACCTTTCCTTTGAAGCTGGTCTGAAGGGCATAGTTAAGGCAAACAAAGCTATGAATTCATATCCTTGGACTGGGAGGGCTGTGGGACACCAGGCCACCTCATGGCCACTCTCCATCGAAGAGCTGGACGCCTTTCCTACCTTGCTGACAGCCAAGTGTTTCTGTTGAATGTCTGTCCTAGCAACACTACAGAGGGTCAGTAGTTTCTGTTTTGTTGCTCCTACCTGATATGGTGACACACCTTTCAGATCTGGGAAGAATAGGCCTGCTGTCAGAGAGGGGAATGGAAATGGAAAAGCTACTGTGACACCTATGCTGCTGTTTCCTCTCTGTGAACAGAGGTGATGATATACAAAGCAGGAGTTCTGGGATGGCAGGGAAATGGCAGGATATATCGGATTGCTTTTACCACTGCCTATCTCTCATCTCCACTCCGAGAAGTTTGTTGCAGGTCAGTTGCTTTATGGTTCTGCAACATCCTCATGTCACCTCATTGTTCATGTGATAGTTCTCTGATTCTGTTGACTATTCTTACATCTGTATACATGATAGGTTGTTTTTTTCTCTTCCTTGGAGCACTTTTTTTTTCTTCCAAAAGCCTTTTTAGATGTTAAATGCCTTTTCTCTCCTCAGTTTGCTGTTTCCTGCTTTCAGTGTCAAGTGTGCTGACTTTCCACATGTGAATGACAATGGTTTGCCCTTATTCAGAAAAAAAAAAAAAAACCCTTAACATTTATTTCATCCATTTATCCATTTCCTCCTGAAAAGTGACTCAAAACAGAGTACAAAACTCATTTTTATAAGCACAAGGAAGTAAGGATAGTCATGCTGTGTCAGATGAAAGATACATCTAGCCCAACCTGCTTTCTATTGGCCAACACTGTCCAATGGTCAGGGAAAAAATATAAAGAAAAAGCAGCTGAGAACATAGTAGTCAAGGAGGAAACAGAAGGATGGACAATAATAAAATAAGTACTACAAAATGTTTTGAAGGAGCTTTCGCATGTGTTCGAAGAATCTTCCTATCTTTAATTTAAAAAGTGAGCAAGAAGTAGCCCTGGGTACTTCACAGTTTAGGGGTTAACAGAACCTGGTTCTCAGATGTCAGGGCAGGAGTGAAACACCAGAGTTTCACTCTGGTGACAACTGCCTCCTGAGAGAGAGCCACCTGCCTCAGCTTGCTCAGTGCGTCTGGGCCTCTCTAAGGAACCAGCTTGCTTGATGGTTTCTTATTTCTGTTTTATTTCACTCTTCTCTTAACATGACTAAGTTTGGAAGTGTTTAATATGTCTATTATATTTTTCTTTTTCAGAAAGTCAGGCAGTGTGGAAAGCTGCAGGCAGGTTGGATCTGAAAAGGTCATTAGCGCAGGGGCTGTAGGGAGAATTTCTGAAGCTCTTGCCCCATCCTATCCACTTCTCATCCTTAATCTTGCTCTCTTTTAGCCTGGGAGAGTACACACTCACTTATTGTAGCCCAGTCGTTCCTTTCTAGTCCCTTCTCTTTCTCCTTTGTGCTTTTAGTAGATTCAAGGATCAAGGCCTAGATATTTCTCTTAGGTTGTTGAACTTTAGTGAATATGAACAAAACTGAACAAAGCCAACATGTTTTTTTGTTTTAAGTGGTAGCCAACAGAAAACTTCCTCTGGCTCAAAAGTTCAAAGACTGTTTTCAGAGACAGAGAATCCAAGCTTTCCTATCCTGGCTTTCTGGATATGTATTTTATACTATGGAGATAAAAAAAAAATAGCTGTGAATTCTTTTGCAGTCCTATCCCTCATTTGAGGGATAATTTTGATAGTTGTCTTGTGAAAGAGAGTCTGGAATGGCTGTGAAATATCAAAAGATAAATAAAGCAGGGGAAAAAGAAAAAAAAAGAAAAAATGTGAACTTCGTATCTACTTTCAGTAATTTTCATATAAATCTGTCTCCTTCTTTTTCCTCAAAGCCTTCTTCCAGCTTCTTTCTGAGATTAGAAAAAAATATATATATATATTCATTTCTTCAGGTAAAAACTCAAACACTTAAAAGATTTGCTTGGTTGCTTTTTTGTTTTAATTCTTCTTCAATGTGTTTTATAAGCAAGTCAATATTTATTTTGCTTTTCTTTCTCTCACTGAATAATGCCAGAGGTTTAGCATCCGGTAAGTCTTTTCTCAAACAGATACAGATACAAATAATTGAGGGCCTGAGTCAGCAAGTTCATAGACTTAACTTAAAACATATGCTCAGATTCACCCCTATGCAGCAAAGTCCTGAAACTCCCTAGGTCATCCACTGCTGAATCAGAGCCACACAACTCCATGAGGCATACCAGGATTTCAGATTATTCACATCAATGCACATCATTTTGTATTTGTCAGCATAGAAACACACCTGTTAAAGGATAAAGGAAGAAATCCTCCAGCTTTGCATTAGGAACATAAAAGATTCTGGGGAGATTTTTTAAACAGAATATATACTTTATTATTTCTCCTTATAAAAAGGTACGTTAAGAAAGTTGGGTATATAAAAAAACAGGGTTATAACCCTGTTTGTCTACCTCTAACCACTTTTAAATCAGTGATAAATTCCATTTGGGCTTCAGTAGGAGTTATGGGACAACAAAAAGGATCCCTGAGACTTTTACTTGAAAGATCTTCAAGGGAATTTAGCTAAATGTCACAGCATCAGTCCTAAAGGTACACTTTTATAACAGACACTACAGTCCTGAGTTAGATGTCTGTTTGCTTATAAAATGTACAGGAAAGATGGGATCCACAAAGGCATTTCTTGACCTAATCACTTCAAGAAATATTAAGGTCAAGCGCATGCCTTAAGCCTTGTCCTTCCTCTAGGATTTTGGGTTAGAGGAGATGTCTTCTTCCACTTGGGATTCACCACTCTAAAGCCCTGAGTTACAACCGCCTATTACAAACTAAAGAAAGGGCCTTTTCTATCTGTTGGATAATAAAAGAACCTGAGAAATGTGCATCTAATTTTCTTTGACGCGTGGGGCTACAATCTCACAGCTCCCAGGGCGGTTCTACACGCTCCCCAGTCAGAGCTTTCCATTCGCCCTTGGTAATTAAGTAATCACTGGGAGAGAGGGAAACTGAGCAGTGCTTGGCAGTTATCCCCCGCACTGAGGAAGAAGAAGCTGGGTTCCAGTTCGTGAACCAGTGTATGTATTTAATACTAAGTAATCATTACAGCAGTGACTGGAATCCAGATCTCCCTTTTTTCCCAGGTGACTGCCTTAAGTACCAGGCTCTTTCTCTCTACTGAAAAGCTTGTTCTTTCACTAGCTTAATGAATATTTAATCACTCTCTGTGAAGTGGAACATCACATCTCGCAAGGAGAGACTGTGAGCAGCCAACCCCAGAAAATCTACTAGCCTGATGCTTAGAACATTTTGGTGAAAGATACAGTTTCAAATCCCTAACAAAAAGGAACGAATTGAATCAGAGTTTTCTACCTTAAATTAAGGCAAGAGACTTTACTTAAAGCATATGCTCCATTCTATGGTTATGCAACAAACCCAGAAGGACTTGGCATCCCCTGTCATCTGCAGGGCCACAGTCCTATCAATATGCATCATTTTGCATATACAATAAATGAGTTGGACAAAATAAGTTAAAAATATCCATAAAAGAAATAATATAAATCCAGACAGAATTTATGCGAGATTTCTGAGATAACTTACTGGATCAGCCCCATACCTAGAGGAACATTTTCTCTGAAAATCCCAAAATTGCAGAGGCATGTGCTACGCATAATGGATGAGGATTTAGAGAACTATCAGATTGTCCAGAAGCAGATTTTAATATTGAAATATTGTTCTACTTGGGCTACTTGGGCACAGACTCAAGGAAGTATATAATCTCCCAATTCTTTATGGGAATTAGGAAAATTAAGAACATTAATTAGACAGTCACAGAGTACTTAAATTGGATGCTTAGGCTTCCTAATTGATTAGTGAAGATAGCTGGGCACTCCCAAACAGCAGCCCGGAGGATTTACCTGCTGAGAGCAAATTCACTTAGAGCTAGTTATTAGGAATCATTAGCCTCAGAATATATCTATATCACTACCTATCTGAATCTGTATCACTATACCACTGTATCTGAAGCTGAGGCATTGGCATTCAGAGTTTAGATCAACTGTCTAAACATAGGTATCTAAAGCTATACGAGATGTTGTTGGGCCAACCTCCCATCCTCCAATTGCCACATCAGAGAAGAAAAGGTTTCTTATATATCCTTTTTCATACCTATCAGTTCCATAGCCTGATAAACCAGCACTGGGGATTTGAGGGAGGACAAGTGAATCAAGCCTTGAGCAAGAGATTCAGTACAAGACCACAGAAACATAAATTTAGGTGTCTGCATGTCGGTGTCTACTAGTAAGCTAGATGTCTAAGTGAGCGGAGTTCTTGGACCACTACATAAGCTCTTTGTGGGTCTCCTTTTGGATCTGTGTTATATCTGAAAGTCCGTATCTTGGATAAGCTAGTGTGTTTCAAAGAGCACTTGGTGGCAACAAGTGGAAAACTGAATCCAGCATCTAGCCAATATTGGCAATATAGTCTAGAGAACCATTATATAACCAAATACAGCAAACAAGCATCCAAAATATTTAGCTGAGGAAAAATGCCTGGAAGGGCATGTTTTGTATGATGATTGCAATCAGTTATGGTGGAATAACATCTCACAATAGAATATTTGTGGAAGCAGAAGAAATGCATGCCTGAGGAACTGTTCCACAAGCCCAGTGGTTAGGGTACTCTGTTAGAAGAAAAGAAAACCTAGAAAGTGAATCACAATCACAGAATCGCAGAATGTTTTGGGTTGGAAGGGACCTCTAGAGATCATCTAGTTCAACGTCCCTGCTCCAGCAGGGACACCTAGAGTACATGGCACAGGGTCGCATCCAGATAGGTTTTGAATATCTCCTGACCACATTTTTTAAAATGCTTCTTTTAGGTAATTATTGACTAAAACAATTTAAAAAAAAAAAAAGAGAGAGAGAGAGAAGAGACTATTTTCTGGAGAATTCCCAGTTCCCAAAGAGCATCCTAGCTATGCTACTACTTCTTTGCATTCCTAGTGATCAATGCATAATAAATGTGACACAGTGGTTCATCTCCAACAGGAGAGAATGTAAGGTCTTTAATCCATGATGAACTGACAGTGTCACAGGTAGGGTATTTATGAAGCTGAGACATCTTCAGCTTGAAACGCCTGAACCCAAATCCTGAACAAGTATCCTAATGCTTAGGTTTCTGTAGGAAAAAAAAAAAAAAAAAACAGCATCAGCAACTCCAGCAATCTTTCAACAATCACACTAGACTTTTGTAAATTGATAAGGTCCCTTGCTCTGAGGTCTGGCAAGAAGAAACTATGATGAGTTAGAGGCCCAGAAGCCTTAGTACCTCAGATCGTAGCTGTCAGTTTATGCTCTTAAATCCTAAATTGCCTACTTTCCCAATAAAATCCTAAGGAAGAATAGGACTTCGGAATTTAAATAATACATGGGCTCTCCAGGATGAGGCAGCACTGAGCGAAAGGTTAAAGTATCAAATATTGAATTTGGTCTCCAAAGGTAGGATTCAGCTGCACTTTGGGAAATATATAGGCCCGGGTATCTGCCAGTCCCACATATTCTATAGGAGTCTTGGAAACCCTACAGCCACTTCCATGGCACTCAGCATCTCTGTAAGAAATGCAGCCAAGCTCTTTGAGTCTCCTAACCCAATGAATACAGTCACCTATCACTATTTAGTCGGAGATGTCTACATTGACACCTATGAAAGATATTTGTATCATCAGGAGTAATAACATATCTAACAGTATCATCTAGTGTGATTAAGGGAGAACTCTTCCTAGAAAAAGTAAAGCCATATGTATTTCATTGCAAAATGTTTTAAAGTTTAACATTTAAAACCTAGCTCTTCAGTCATTTTGAAAAATAAGCATCCTACAAAGCCCTTTCAAAAAGAGAAATAAAAATCATCTGTATACTCATTAAGTATTAATACTGCAATGTAAACCATATAAACACACAGTTTTACCTTAAACCAACAATGTTATATTTTTTCATTTTTGGGCTAACTGTACAACATTATTATGGATAAACAACTACTATAAATATTTCACCTCAAAGTCATTATCAAATACTACTTTTAGATTCATTATTTTCTATTACCTTTAAAATAGGTACAGAAGTTAAGAGTATACGTGATACATAAAGGAACTCCAGCAATTAATGGATCAGAATTAAAGTTTACATATTGTAGTAATATATCCTTATTGTTTGAGATTTTTGTCAGTGTCACAAGAGGGAAGGCTTCATTCTCCCTGGCTTTAACCCTCTAAAATAGGAGAGAGGAACACACACCTTAGACCAACGATTCATCCTACCTACATGAGATACCAGACCAAGGATGGACTGAACTACCTTCAGAGGTTTATCTCTTTCCATCTCCACTTCACCTCTTTGCATTGACAACTAGCTCAGATTCAAGATTTGGGATGTCTAAAGGTACCTGAAGCAAATCCCCACTCTCCTCCCTCCCCCAGGAAATTATTCTGGCCTAAAGGAGGATATCCCTTGTCCTGCCCTCACACTCATTTTCTGTTGCTGTTTTCTCACTGCCTCTCATCAGAGCTGCCTATCATGACCTCTATCAGTTACTTTTACTTTGCTAATACACGCACTCCAGGAAACCACCCCTAACTCCCAGGCCTGGTAGTACAGCATGGTACCATGCTGATCAAATCTAGCCTCCTCAAGGACATAGAGCACAGGGCCTTTGATTTTGCCATTGCCCTGTACAGTCTTCATCGAACCTTAAGTCGAATTCTGGGGTGAAAAGAGGGAAGAAGAAGGGAAGATATGCTCTGTTTAAAGCATCTGAAACATAACATGAGCAGTGCCCATCAAAGTATTTTTTTTTTATGAAGACATAAGTAGCAAAGATTAAAAAGACATTTTGCTATTGACTGCAGGGAAAAGGGGATACTTCTCCTTTCTAACTTCTTTTCTCTCTTTTCCCTCCTCCTCCCTTCAGGGCAAAGAAAACAAGACGAGTCTTTGAAAAGGCAATAAAAACTCCTAGCACAACATGCCCAGCCCACCAATATGCTGTTTATTTCAAATGAATCACTCTAAGCCATGTATGAAGCCCCATATCTGCAGCCAAAACAAATGCCCGAATGGATGGACTCCTAGTTTTTTAGAGGCATAGCGGAAAGCTATGTTAGACCTGGTCACAAAGGATGACACAAGGTTGAACAGCTCTCCACAGCTGGTTAACTAGTCCAAGTTTGTTGTCTGTGCTTTCACTTTCACTAAAGCCAATGAAAAGGGCACCTCCCGAAAGCTGTTCACCTCATCTATCAGAGAAAGCTCTCTCCAGATAAAACAAATCACGATCTAGAAATGCCTGCAAATGTATTCATGGACAGTAGCAGGAATCTAGTTTATAGCTTAAACTAGACAGCTCCCCTTTTTAGCATTAAACTTAAATGAGATGAATAATACTATTTAACATATAACTTATCAACCATTTTCTCTGGTTACAAGGGTCACCATTCTGTGGTGACTAATATACATAACATTGATATCCAGCTCGACATATAAATTTAATATATATGAAATCACTCAGTGCATGGATTGCATCAGAATTGCATTTGGACCATTAATTGCAACACGATCCTTGGGGTCTCAAACTTGCAAATGCCTTTGCAGTGATGGCAATCAATCACACTCGTTCTGATGCTGGGTGAAAAACACTTCTTTAGTCACATACAAAACACTGGATAAAATAGCACCCAATCTAAGGGACAAAACACAGGCTAGAGAAAAAACACTGAAAAGAATATCTGTGCTGACAGTAAATACAATGTTTACTCCATTAAAAAATGAGGGATGGGACAGGGAGATGAGCTGAGTAAGCTTGATATTGCAAGATAAGGTGAAAGGGCTAATGGTCAGAGGGGATTAGCAGGATATTTTCATTTCATCACCTCTAGAGAGTACCACAGAAAACTTTCTTTGGGATGAGCCAGCCTTTGGGATGAGCCATGTTTTAAATCGAATTTGAAGGAAAACTGCAGTTTGATCCTGTTGATTATTGTCCATTGCAGATTGTATCAAGACCACCAAGCTCATTTCACATCAGATTGTGTAAAGAATTAAAATTTAGATACCGGAGATGAAAGGCTAGTTTTTTATCCACTGTACTAAAGAGGTCATTTCTTTTTCAATATTAAGCAACTCTGAAGGGAAAGACTGCAAAGTCAGGAGAAATATATTGCAAATATCAAGGTTACCAAAAGCCACAGAGAAATCTTTTGTATTATCTGAAGTGGAGATAGAAAGAATAACATGGAATTTTTATTGATACAACAATCATTAACCATAAAAATTTCACTTTCATTCACTTTAAAGAAGCAGCTGGTTATATTTTGGCAATTGTCATTATGTTTATCAAAACTGTTTGACAAGTTGGTCTGTTTGCCATTAAGGAGTATACTGATACATATATGTGCATATATGCATTTAAGCATGCGTCCAGGGATATATGCTTTACATTTTAGGATTCTCATGTTACAAAATAGCTTCGACTTATTAACCAAATATTTTTAATATGTATTTTAAGAACACTTGGGACTGCTAAGACTCAGGATTATGCTCCATTAGCAACTGCTAAGGACTATTACTTCAGGCAGTCTTAACAGAAATCTATAAGACTTCCAGAGAATGAATTAAATGTGCAGAATCTGATCCAAAATGCTATTTCTGCAGATCATTGTGAAATATTATTTATATTTTCAGTCTTCTACAGAGGCTGTTGTCCCGTCTGTCTCCTACAGAGTCTGTGGTTTGTCCTAGCCTTTATAGATGACCCCTTATGTAAAGCTACCTACCTCTTTGGAAGTCTAACTCCATTAGCCACATAAAACAGCAACTATTCACATCATTTTCCAATATCAATGATCATAAATTCTATACTGGATAGGCAACTTTAACTGGAAAATTGAGAGGGGCTATTTAATACTGAAATAAATAAGCAGGAAGCAAGTAACTGAATCATTAGAACGGTTGCGGAAAAAATAAACAGAAAACAAGTAACTGAAAAGGCAAGGATAAAATTAAACAGTAATGATGATTTATAGTAAGATACTCTGAGACATGACAGAAGTCTCAGTACACCAAAAGGAAAATCTTGTTTGCTCAAATTATTTGTTTCTTCTGTCTAATGAATGTAATTCTAATATACAAGTGATAACACTGGCATTTCTTTGAAATGTTGATTCAGTTTAATTATGAAAATCACCAAGGTATTTTCTGGCTGCTGCATCACTCCCTGTACTAAGATTAATCACATCAACATCATTCATTTAATCTTCAAAGAGGAAGCAGTTGTCCACAAAAGCCTTCAAATAGCTTCATTAGTGCAATTTTTCAGACTCAAACACTTAGCTGGCAGCATATGATTGAGAGTAAGGAAGGTCATTATATTCATCTGTTTCCTAATCCTTTTTTTTTTTTTATCATTCCTACATTTTTATATGGATACATATAAGCTCTGCATTCTTGCTCTTTGTTTTGGACAACCAAATCATGCACAGTTTAAATACAGACAAAATAATTGGTGACTCTCATTCTTTACTTGTTTGGCCACGGGATGAGTTTGAGACAGAAAATGCTCCTCTCCAGATCCTGGGACTGATTTAAACTACAGATTGTTTTTGTCACCAATCACTAACACAAAAGATCTTAAAATGTGTTTACTTAAACATGCAATCAGGGTTAAATAGGTAAGACACAGAGCAATACGCCTAATGTTTTCAGTGACAGGCTGAGACCTATTAACAATGTTTTAGAACATAAAGATAAGCCCAACCTCTCCCTAATATTAATATTTAGTTATATGCTAAGAGCATCATCCCCTTCAGTGGACGCTGGAAAGACCTTCCCTGTTACTGCTTGATGTTGCTTAAAAACTTTACTAACACAACCCTTTGCAATTGCATGAAATCATGATGCCCAGTATCCAATTAGCTGATGCTGCAGCACAGCTTAAATTTTCAAAAAAATGTGTTATTGCAACCCAAAGAAATTCACGCAGAGCATGGCAGCATGCCGCGAGGTCCACAATCACAACATGGTCCAGCATAATTATCCTATTTGCAGCACTCTCAAATGAGCCACTGATACTGCTCTAATACTGTGGAGCAGAACTACTGGGTTAGATTTGAAGCTTTATAACCTAAAGACTTTAATAAAGTTTTCACTAGCACTAACTTTTTACCAACCCTGCTAGGCCTGCAGTTATCAGAGTCGTGCAAAAATCAATCAGAAAAAAAGAGAAAAGAAAAAAAAAAAAGTAGCCTTGAAATGTGAGGCAGCAAATGTATATTTTAATCAAGCAAACCATTTAAAGGAATTTTTAAAGTTCTTCCTTTTTATTTTAGGTGAGAAGAAAGATCAGTTTACATTCAATAAAAACACTTGGACAAAAAAAAATCGCGAATGAGTCTGAAGGCTGCAGTGAAATGCCATGATTGCAAAAACAAACATTCAGAAGCTCTATAAAATGATGGAAAAAATGTGTTTGAACCAGAGACGTGCTAGTGACTGGATTTAGCTTAAAGACAGGATAGTCCCACAGCTACAAGGCTATATACTTCAGTTATTACGTTATTTCACTTAAATGTCTGCATTCCTTTCTATAGCATATAAATGACACTCATGCTCCAGCCTTGGCTTACAGAGCTAAAATTAATGGCTATAGAAAAGAACAGTAAAGAACATAGACTTCATGTAACTCTCGGTCTAACCACTCAACCAGTGCACAGGTGAGGCTTCCATAGTGAGGTGCTCCCTGCCCTGGGATGAACTGGTCTTCATTGTGCTTGCACTTAAAAATAAATAAATAAATAAATAAATAAATAAATAAATAAATAAATAAATAGGCAATAGCAATATTCTCTCAAGTAATCTTATTATCTACTGTGTATGTGACACCTTCCCTTTCTATAGGTAGGAGTCCCCTAGCTCCTGTGCAGGCTGAAGACCAAAGAGGGGCACCTTATTCTAAACATGCCAGATAAAGATGATCATATAGCAAAGCGAGTCTGCAAATGAGGCTCCACTCTTGTACCTCTTCCATGAAAAACCAGTGGACAAGTTTCCTTTGGGAGGTCCTGCGCTATGGCAGAGTCGCACAGGGGAACACCTGAAGCCTGGCAAGACCCAGAGCTATAGTGGTGGAAATTACTCCGTGCAGGGCAGAGGACTGGATGGGATCCTCCAGCTGTGGAAGAGGAAAGTCGCAGCAGCAGATGCCACAGCTGAGGTGACATAGAAGCAGCAATGGCGTTTATAAGGCAAATGCTCCTGGACATTTTAAACCATAATACACCAGGCTTAGCTCAAGGGGTTGACTACAGTATATTTATTGCTACTCCACTATATTTATCAGGTCTTTCCTTCCAGAAGCTGATAACGTCCATGAAAGATTTTTCTTGAGAAAAACAGCAAGTCTGCAGCTTGGTCCTCTGCACTTTTTTAAAACTTTCCATGCATTGCTTTTAGATCTTACCACCGGATCTCAGCAGGATGATGCCACGCGGTTTCAAGGTGTGTGCAGCAAGGGAATCCATCCCCACAATTCATCCTACTTCATTGGAATTCTTGGGAACTGTTACATAAAGTAAGCTCTTTTCTACCTGTACCTTCCCTTTGCAGGATATGGGGAGAAAAATACAATTATTTCTACTGTGCACTCTTAAGCAGGGGTCTCCTAGAAGAGGAATGACTGTATATCCCTCTCATCACTCTTTCCACAGAAGCACCTCCTGCCGCAGTTTCCTATTTTAAAATCAGCCCGTTTCTAACAACTTTACCTTAAAAAGGTTACACTCCTTGGCTCTGCCTCTCATGCTTTCTTTACTCTTTTAGTCAGATAGTTCTTCCCTAGGGAATCCCAAAACTTGTATATTGAAAAGCCTGTATATTGAAATTCTTCAAACAGGCATTGTAGTGACAAAGGTAGTTATTAGACACTACTGTTCTTTCTTTCCCTCATTAAACTCTTGCTCCTGATAGAATTAAGTGCTGAGGCCAACCCAGAAACATGATGCAAGTGCTGCTTCACCTAATAGGCAAAAAAGTAAAAATAAAGCTAATCACGGAAAGCATTTCCATTAAGCTGCCTCACTTCATCTACTAACCTGCATAGGTTCATTTATTTAGCTTTCTCTTTGTTTTAGCCTTTGAGCCTTTGTTAATAAACTGGAACCAGGGCCCTGATGAGTGACAATGATGTGAACCAGAAATCAAGCAAAGGCTTATTTATGTCTGAAAAGTTAACTGCGCAAAGGCGGTTAATCTGTAACCCACAACGACTACAATGAATACAAATATATTTAGATCGCGGCTGAAAACACACTGGGATTCACCCCTCCAAGGATCCTTTTTTTTCCTGATTTTTCTTTTTTTTTGTATTAACAATACACAGAGCTTCAATCAGAATTGGTACCAAGTGTAAAACCTTCTTCACAGAGCATGAAGAAGTAGAGATTCACCTTTCTGACCACCTCCTTTCCTGTCTTCTATATATCCTCATAAAATATTTACTCTGCTTCTGAATGACCACTCTGATTATCCTTAGACTCCTTTTCAGATTCCCTGATGATGTCATGGAAATGTTAAACCCATTATGCTAAGCTAGGACCTCCATCTACTGTGACCCCTTGGCACAAGCTTCTGAGGACAGCACGATACTTCTACATAAAAGTTAGGCTTCCTTCAGGTCATCAATAGGTGGACTTATAATACATCAGCACTTCAGTCAACACTAATAAAATTCAAGCAAGACCATGCAAAAAAAGAAAAGTACAAATCCATTCTGCATTTGCAATAAAGTGATTAAAGGGTCTGTTAAAAGCTAGTTATTTCCTATTGGAAAATAAGCATTTATATTATTTCATAGGTCCACCCCACAGGTAATACAAGGCATTCCTTTTCATTAAGCTATTAGGGAAGTGATTAGTGACTAGCACCCTGCTCTAATTATCTTTAATGTAGTGTTTCAAATTGATCATGCATAATGCAATTAGAAATCATAATTAAATTAATTTATATTGATTTAAGCCTTTATAAGTTGTTAATAACTATGGCCCATTACATTAATTCCTCCAAGCCAACATTAATATTTTCAATATGCTGAATTATTTCCCTTTCTTTCCCCCCTTCCTCGTCCTGGGTGTTTTGTTAAGGAGTCCACAAGGGAGAGCCGCCGCGTGAAGCCCACCAGAGAGCTCCCATGTTGCCCATGTGTCTCCAGCTCCTTCTGGGGCCCTTGGCAAGGAGATGCTGGTTGAGGGGGCACCAATCCACAGAGGTCAGAACTGGGGCTCTGATATTGAGGATGACCATTTCTCTTCCCATGGAGGCTTAAATATCCCGGCGGCCAGTAGAGAGGGAAGCTCGAGGGAAGGGAGTCAAAAAACAAGTGGGAGTGGAGTAAGAGTTATAGTATTAGTAGTAATGGCATTAGTATTGATAGTACTAGTCATAGTATTGGTAGTAATAGGAGTGGTAATGGCAATGGTAGTAGTAATAGTATTGGTGTTAATAGTAATAGTAAAAGTAATATTATTGGTAATAATGGTAATAGTGGTAATGGTAGCAATGACAGTAACAGTAGTAATAGCAGCAGCAGTAGCGGTGGCCGCAACAAAAAGCGGCTCCGCCGGGAGCGGCGGCTCTGCCCTGGCCCGGCCCGACGGGGCGGTCTCGGGGCGGTCCCGGGACTCACCCGCCCTTTCCGCCGGTTCCCCCGTTTCTGACCTTGTTTCTTCTCCCCGTCCCCGTGCCCTCCCAACCCAAAGGTCCCTCGTGGAGGTTATTTCCCCACGCCCCAGCGAGACGCCTGCGACGTGGCCCCCTTTCAAAAGAAGCAGGCACGAAAATAATAAAGGCAGGATATTCCGCCCCCGCCATCCCCAGCGCAGAATATCACGGGTCAGGCAGCTCCTCACACTGCCATTCCCAGTCTGGCACCATCCAGTCCAAAATATCCCAGGATCCGCCTAAGTTTCCCACTATGAGAAAATTTTGCAGCGGGGGGTTGACAAGTTATTTAAGAAAGCCATTTTTGCTTAAATAGCATTTCTTGTGAAATAAAGCCAGGCTTCGCAAAGCAGGATTGGGGTGGAGAGGTAGGAATTCTATTATATGTACAATTTAATCACGGGGTATTTAAAATAGACATTTCCATCTAAAATCCAATCAGAAATCAACACAGCACCTCGAGGCATTAAGATGATCATCTCCATTTTGCATTTGTAAACTGGTAGGAATAAATGTGGCTCGTGGATACCAAGAGGTCAAGTACGGCTGCTCAAATATTTTTCTTACAAAATGACGGATTTATTAGACAAATAAGTAGCCCGGCTGATGCAAAACCCCCAGTGATTGAATTTTGACGTTGAGTCAACAACAACTCGAACTACATCAGTGCTCCAAGATTTAGTTATGATGGTAGAGATTACTGAACAAACAGGAGGCAGAAATGAATACAGATTTCCTAGGATCTGCCCCTGGCACCCTCTTCTTGACATTCTCCTCCATATGCTATCCCTATTCACACCGTATTCTAATTAAAGGACTGGGCTGCGCCTCCTAATTTTGCAAGAACTTTTAAATAATTAGTCTGGTGTGTGTGTTAAAAGGGAGAGCCCCAGACATAAGGGGATTGCGGTCCCTTTAGGATCTCTCCCCGGCTTTGCAGTTATGACAGTCCCTTCCACGAGGAAGGATGGAAAACGCCGCTGATTTAATTGCAAACAATAATAATAAATATTTTCTCTGACCAAACTTCTCTGTCTAGCACGATAGACGCTTTTTCCAGTCATATCCAGTCCATTCCAACAGGATGGATTCGCTGGGGTATTTTATCTCCCCCCCTTTTTTGTTATTGTTGTTTTCTTATTTTCTCTTCGGAGAGGGGGTGCTTTGAGATCTTTTTTTCTTTCCCCCATGTATTGGAAAGAACGTGAGAGTCCAGCATTCCCGGGAAAAAATCTTTTCGCAGAACCAAATCGCCTGCGAAGCGCCGTTGGGCTGCAGTCTATATTTACACATATAGGTGTATATATACACATGGATGAGGAGTTTGGGGGTGCAGGAGCCGCCTCCGTCCTGCTCCGTCTCTCCAGCGTTTGGGAGCGTCTCTTTTACTTGCTAATCACGGAAGGGGCGCTTAAATAATTGAGAGTACGTTTAAGCATCAAGCAGCCACTTCCTAATCTTTTTCGTGGGAGAAAAAAAAACGGACTAATCCGCACCTGCTGTGAGAGCCTCTTCTATATATTTATTTATTTATTCTGGATATTACTTCCACTTCAAGCTGGACCTGATGGTTCCAATTATAGCTGAGCCTTGTGGAATCCACACCCTCGCTTTCCCAGATTTTTTTTTTTTTAATCTGGTTCTCCTCAATTACCAACTTTTCCTTCACGGGAAAACAAAGTGGGAGAGGACGAATCTGGGTAGATACCGTTAGCTGAATATATATGCATGTATGTATACACATATGTATATATGAGAAGCATTTTGGAAACCTAGGCTATGTAGATTTGCCCTTTTTTTTTCTGCTATATCTCGCATAGATATATAGAAAAGTGTGTCTATTTTTGGCTGCGACGGTGATCTGGATTATAATTTAATCGTGGATGCTTGGAGAGTGGGATTTTCATGCAGAGCCTCTCCCATGTAGCACTTGGGGAGAAGCTGTTTAATTAGCCTTTCTCCTGCTGTTTATTTTCGTGGCCGAGGTTTTTTGCACTGGGTAGAGGCTTCTCAGAGTATCGGCGAAGATAATTCCAGATTTATATTTCTGTAACCTACTTAGGATGCAAAAAAAAAAAATGCTGTCAAATTAAAGTGAGTTCCCCTGTCTTTCCTGCTCCCAGCAAATAACTTGCAGCACCTAATAAATCCAGATGGAGTTCCTCATATAGCCCGGTGCAGAAATAATTATTGTCCTGGCTTGTTTCATGTCAGAGGCCTCTTCGGCTCATCTGTCATGAAACCAATTTCACTTTATTTACATCCATTTGCTAGTTTAATTACTGTGCTGATGAATAGCCTGAAGGAATTAAGTTACGAGTCTTTGGAAACCTAAAACGACAGATATATGGGTTACCTTTTAAATGGAAAAAGGAAACGATGGGTGGCGTGTGCACCAAAATTTAAAGGTAGTAAGACCCTAGCTAGGTGGAAATGCAGAGTATCTGACATTCATCCCGTGCTTTAGCTCTGTGTTGATACAAAGTGCTGCTCGGGAAGGCTTTGCTGGGTTTTGCAGGTTAAATGCAATCTGTATTAAAAGAAAACCTTCCCGAGGACGGGTGCCAGCTTCAGATCCAAGCACAGATGCACTCATTATTTTTCCATCCCCTGAAAGGCAGAGCAGGGGGAGGAAGGTCAGAAAATAAGCCTGTCTTTAAAACTGACTTCAACATAAGATACTCAATGTACTGTACAAGGCAATCAATAGGTTTACTGTACTATACCTGCCACCTCAGAAACTCTCAAGCGCTTCTTCGCTCCAACTTGTCTCTCTGTGATAGACTGCGCCAACAGAGGGAATTTTAATGAGCTAGACTCTGGGATTTTTTAATGTAAACCAGGATTTTAAAAAAAATGAAATCGAAGTTTCTCCGGGTGTTGCTGGTCCCTGAACCAGCCCACGTCCTAGCCCTTTCCGCGCGCGTTTCCACCCGTGCCCAGCGCCTACGGGATGGCCGCTCGGCGCGGAGCGGAGCGCGGGGGGACCCAGCCCGCCCGCGCAACCTCCGCGGGGGGGACCTTGCCCGAGGTTGCGCCCTGTGCCCTTCTTCCTCCGCTCAACACTTCGTTCACCCTCTGTAGCTTTTTTTTTTAAAGCTAACTTAAAGTTTCAAAACTTTATGTAGTATGTCAAGAAAAAAAAAAAAAGTGGGGGGAGAGGAAAGAAAAATTTTAAAAAAGGAAGAAAATCCCACCAGCCTGGGGGTTTCGCTGGGGGTGTTGATGCCCAGGCTGGGTCTCGATGTGCCATCCAGGCGCTGCTCAACAGGATCGAGGTGCAATCTGGGTGTATATGGATGTCACGCTAACCTGGGAGAAAAAAAAAAAAAAAAAAAAAAAAAAAGGCCCAGCAGCACCTTCCCGAGCCTTAAGGAGCCGTAACGAGGCCCGGGAGCGCCTTCCCGAGCCTTCGCTTCAGACGCTTCGGCGCATCTGTGTTTGCCCTGAACCGCTCGGGTTCGGACGGTCCCGCTGGTCCCGCGTGCGGCGCTGCTGAGGGACCCCGGAACCGGCCGTGGGCGGGAGGTCACGGGCCCCTTCACCCCGGTACCGAGCAGGGCCCCTGGGGGTCCCCGCGCTCCAGACCGGGCAGGGAGAGGGGGCGACGAAGGGGCTGGAGCCGAGGGCGCGGGTTGGGGGCCCTTTGCCCCTTCCAGCCAGCCCCTTGGCCGAGGGAAACGCGTGTCCCCCGCGGCGGGACGAGCTGCTCACACGAGGGTGAAAGCGGGCGCCTCAAACGGGGAGCCCAGCTGCGCGTTGGAGGCACTCGGGGTCTTTATGGCTGAGAGAGCTGCGAGGCGAAAGTACCCGGGAAAATGGAAGGCGGGGAGGGGGGGCATTAAAAGCTCGTTTTTCCCTTCTTCCCCTCGCTCCCTCTCCTCCCCCCGCCTCCGCCTTTGATTAATAGATCCATGTGGCGACCGGCCCGACATATGGCGCGCGCGGCAGCTTGCGAGGCTACCGCGGGCATCGCCCGCGGCCATTAACATATTAGAGGCTGCTGCGCGGGCGGGCGGGAGGGCTGCGCGCCCCCGCCGCCCCTCTGCAGAGTCAATAACAACCCCCCTCCCCGACCCCAACCGCGGGCCCTGGCGGGGCTCCGCGGGCGCGGAGCTGCCCAAGAGAAACCCGCCCCGGCACCAGCCCCGCGCGAGCGGCGCCGCGTCGAGAAAGCCCGGCCTTTCATTCATTTATTTATTTATCTATTTATTATGCGCGCCTTCGTTTATTTATATATTTATTTATTTTCCGCCTGACCTAGGCGGAAAATAAATAAATAAATAAATAAACGCACAAATAAAGGATGTTACGAATGATGATGATAATAATAATAAACTTTATTACGCGGAAATTGCCGTGCGTGAAAGGCGGTCATATTTTAAATAAATAAATAAATGCAGGGCCAGCTCGCAGGCTCGCAGAGCAGAAAAACCTTTTTCTTTCTTTTTTTTTTTAATTTTCTTTTTCCTCGGATAACCGGAAAGTCGGGAAACTCTTCCCACTCCTGAGCGGCCTCATTTGCGCCTGCTGCAATGGGCGAGGGGAGCCGGTCGCTGCCGCGCTGGTTGGGGCCGGGAGCTGCGTTGCACAAAGCAGGGGCTGAGGACTCGGCAAAGCACAGGGTTTATCTAATCCGTTTCAAGGGTTTTGACGGAAGCATAAATCACCGCCCGCACTTCGCCTTTTAGTCTCCCGTAGATGACTGCCCTAGCTCGTTTGAACTTTGTTCTGGCTGTTTTGTTGGGAAATAAGCGCTAACACTAGATTAAACGTTTCAGGTAGATTCGTCGTCTGATTTCAGGAAAATAGTGTTAATAAGGGAGCTTTGATGTTGCTTTACTTTCAGACTGCATGCCTTAAGGCAGAAAAACGCATAAAGGTAGCTGGGAAAGTAAATTGCCAGGAGCGAACAGCACCCCCACCCTCTTTCAAAATCCCGTAAGTGGCTCCTGGCTCCCACATCAAACCGGTCCTGCCACGCGGAGCAGCGCGGGGGGGCAGAAATCCCGCAAATCCCTCATTTCAGCCCGCGCAGGGCGGTGCGGGGCCCCTGTTTACGCGAGTGCACCCTGGTCCTCTCGGTCGCTGAAGAGCATTAAGGTGCGACCGACTCATTGCAAGGGCTGCCCTCCCCACTCCCACCGCCCTCCCCACTCCCACCGCCGCCCCCCACCTTTTTTTTTGTTCCCCTGAATAAAAATATAACATTTCCTGTTGGTAGGAACTAGAAATTTTCGGTGAGCAGTAAAAGCCGACGCAGCTTGAGTAGAGAACTGCATATCTCCGGCACCCCGAAATTGCCCGGAATTATTAAAAAAAAAAAAGTTATTTTTGCATGCTGCACATTTGCACATTTGAGGGCTTTCTAGCTTTTGCAGCTCTTCCGCTGCTCTCCGTCCTTTCGGGCGCGTTTCCTCGCACCCGGCAGCACATCCAGCGCCGGGCGCCTCTCCCTCCGCCGCCCGCTCCGCTTTTGGTCGCGCGTGGGGAAGCGGCGCCCACGGAGCCCGCGAACACGGGGGCAACCTCCAGCCACGCTTCCTTGGGGCAGGAATTGCGGCTCCTTTCCAGGCACTCTCGGCTTTGCCTCTCGCCAGTCTCCTCCTTTTCCTCCCCTCTCTCCCTCCATCTCCCACCTCCCCCTCTTTCCTTTTTTCAGCGCCGCTTTAATAAAGTCACATAAGTGATAGAAATTAACATAAATCATTATTAGTTATTAGGATTTGCTCTAAATTACTCGGAGAATATAACGCCAAACCCCATCTGCCACTCCTGTTCTCGCAGCAATAGATTGCAGATAAAATAAATGTCCTTACCCCATTAGAAATGTTCCTGTCTCTGTAGCCAAAAGCCAAACAAAAGCAATAAATACCGGCCTTTTTTCTCTCCACTATTCAGCTGTGACTGTTTTCATCAGCTCTTCCTCTAGAAAAGCTCGATAGCTGCCTGAAAATATTGCATTTTATATCACCAAAGGGCGATTAATATTGCATTAACTGTATTTAACATTTTTTAAGCGCGAGTAATCTGAAATGAGTAAGTTTCTGTTACTAAATACAGTGGATGTCAGAACCGGTGAGAACAGCTTAAAATATCTGTATAAACAGATTATTTGTTTCATACTTTGTATTTTTATAATGTTATGGTATAGTGTGCTCTGTTTGAAGTAGAAGAAGCCATGCTAATGGTCTGTTTAAAGTATTCTGACACTGTCTGGAGACATCCAAGTCTCTGCCTTCATTAAATGTTTATTGTCAACACTTCAGCGGAAAAAAAGAAAGTCTCGTGTAAGTGAATTTCCACTGCTGGATGCTGTCAACACTTTGTTTCATTCTGATCCGCGTGTACAAAAGTTTGTATACATTAAGCTGGAGTGAAGAGAGGCAGGGATTTAGTGCGATATATAAGAAACCAACTTTTGGCAGTAATTCGGTTAATGCCATGACCACCATGAGGGTGGTGTTTGTGAATATGGGCGCATTGGCTTCTTTGAGGGCATCTCCTGAACGGAGATGTGTTCGTGTTGACTTGCCAAAACCCCTCGGCAAGAAACAGATTTTTCCGTTGAATAATGGTAATAATAAGAATAAAAGCACCAAGATTTTGCATATTTTAGCTTCGGCTTGCACCTTTCCGGCCGCTTTCTTTTCCCCGGGCCACGCGTGCCCTTCCGCGCCTCTTCGCACCTGCGTTTTCGCAGCGTTTGCGGCCGTTCCCACCATTCTGGGGACAACCAGGAGGGGGGCTCAGCCTTGCCACACGAGGAGCCTGTTTGGAGAATTTGCTCAGGACTCCGCCGCGAAAAATCAATGCGGAGTCATCCTTTATCCTCAGCGTAGCGACTCTTTCTTAGCGTTTAATTTTGATGCAACGCCTCTTAAATACTTCGCTCCTTGGAGCTATAAACGTCTGACGACGTTGCATTTTTTAAAGTTCTCTCCACCACTTCCCTTTCCCTTCCCAACACATATTCCATACAAGAGACGCGTGATCGGGGTCCGGGGGAGCCCCGCGGAGCCGCTGCGCGCCCGCGGCTCCTGCAAGGGCGAGGAGCGCTTGCGAGGCGACGGTTTCACGCGGAAAAGCCGCTTTTCTAGACCAACTTTCAAGCCCTGCATGCGACTCACGCCCCTCCGTCCCCCTTCCCTTCGCCACCTGCTT
Source organism: Tinamus guttatus (assembly GCF_059628265.1). Lineage (NCBI taxonomy): Eukaryota > Metazoa > Chordata > Aves > Tinamiformes > Tinamidae > Tinamus > Tinamus guttatus. Next base: position 2,053,404 of record NW_028288592.1, on the reverse strand, counting down.
AACCAGGGTGCAGAAAAAAAAAAAAGAGTTTTTACCCCCGCGGTCCCGTCTCGGCTGCACCTGACCTATATATCCACCCAACGCCCCCTGCCCAAGCGCAGTCGCCTTCAGGGCAAAGGAAAGGGGGGCAAGGGGGACGGGGAAGTGTTTCCCAAAAGCGGAAGAGGAAGGAGGAAAGGAGGGGAAAAGAAGGGGGGGGTTGGTGCCGCACGCCTCCCATCAAGATGCCTCGACAACAATTACTAAAGTTTTTAATTAGCCTCTTGTTCTAATTCATTTTATTAATTTTCCAAATCTCAGCCCATGAATTATTCACGGAGGCTCCGTAATTGTGTTTGCAGCGCCCGGGCGCGGCCGCGCAGCTGGCACCGCTCCCGCCGACCCCGCTTTTAGCAGCCCTTAAATAACGCAATTACTGCGAATAACGGGCCGCTCTCGCAGGTTCCCGTGCGGATTGCAGTTCTGCTGCTGATCTTTTCAGAAATCAATTAGGCTTTTCCTCCCCCAAGCCCCCCTTTGGAAGCAGCAGGTAAATATAATAAAGCCTTAAAAAATAGCGTCGCCTGGAAAGCGAGGCATAAATAACTGGAGGGGGTTCAAATCGTCTGGGAAATGCCGGGATTGCGCAGGGCAGCAGCGCTGGTACCCAGGTCTCCGCGATCAAGTCCTTCCGAGTTACAAAAATTACCTTTCGACAAATCTGTCTCTCTGCGGGGGAAAAGGGGGGCATTGAGGGGTGGTAGGAGGGGGGAAGCGAGGCACATAAATCATAAAATCTGCTCCGTAGGAAACATCGTTCCCCTTCTGGGGAACCCTTTTTACTTGTTGAACGAGGACCGAATTAGTCTTAATATCACAGGAGAGTAGAAAATCAATAGGAGCTGGCAGTGGGTGTCTGTTACTCACTTATGACGGCCTAATCTGAGTTGAAAGCGATGGGAGAGCAAGTGCTAAAGAGAAATTCCAGGAGTCAGAGCGGATCGTGCGGGTTTAGGACGCGGGGATCACGAGAATAAAGCGGGAAGAGGCATCAGATAGAGGGGGGGGGAAAGAAATGGAAGCGGCGGCGGTGCCCAAGGTCCTAGGGAAGGTCGCGGCTGCTCCAGCGGCAGCAGCTGCTGAAGAGAGAAGGGGTCGCAGCCTCCGTCCGCCAAGGGTCCTTCTCGCTATTAGAAGGAAAATAATCTATATTATAAGAAATATGTGTGTATACATACATATATATATATATATCTTTGGTTTTGTTTTTCTTTTTTTTCCCCTCAACCAACTGGACTTCTCTGCGCAGGCGATTTCATGCTGCTTGGGGTGGGAATAAATGCGAATGATTTTTCTGTCTCTTCGTCTTTTCTTTTTTACTCTCTCATTGGAAATGAACGTTTTCACAGTTTTTAAGTTAGTCCTTAGGAACACAAATACAAACTTCTCTCCCTCTCTGTTTTTTATTTATATATATATTTTTTTTCTGAGCTATTTTTAGTGAGGCATTTATGAAAAAGGCCTCACCGATATTTTTATGAAATATTCAGGATCATCCAACAGAAAGCAGAACATTCCGGTTTTGCACAGTTTCCTACCATAACAAAAATAGGAAACCCTGCAAAGCTTTTATTTTCATGATATGTTTTATTAACATATGTTTTTTTCCTTTGTACTCGATAAGGATTGTACTTATTACAAAACAAGCTCCTCAACTTTTCAATACATACATGGGTCATTATCGTATAATACAAATGTGCTGTCGCTTGTAACATTACCGTTGTTTGGGGAGGATGAAAAAAAACACTTGTAATTAATTTTATTTGCTTATTTCTGACTCTCCAAAAAAAAAAAAAAAAGATATCCGGTAATACTTTTCTATAAAATAATATTTTTACAAATGCATTTATTAAAAATTCTGATGACATTTCAAATTAATAACAACAGAAACAAGTCATATTCCGGTGGACGAGAGCTATGTTTTTAAAAATACCTTTAGTGCTTTTTTTTAAAACATCAACAGTTGCTTAAAGTCACAGCTTTTTGAACGTATTATTCTTTTCTGAACATCACGTGTCTTGATTCACAGATTTACCGGTGAAATGAAAAAGAGTTGCCTAAAATATGTCTACAGAAGAAATAATCCCAGCTATTAAGTAACTTTTTACATTTGGCATCCGATCTAGTCACAGGTCATCAGAAATAGAAAGAGGTTCTTTGATCACTTGAAGCAGTAGGTGGCATCCTATACGTTCCTAATGAACAATTGCATTTACAACAGAAGGAGAGATCAGTTTATGATTTTTATATTTATTAACCCAAAATAAAAATAAAGTATTTTGTTACATAATTAAGTGCAATTAGGCCAGTCAAAATAACATATAAACCTGAAACCACCCAAGCTTTTCTTTTTCTTTATACATATTTTGTAGGTGCATAATCCTTTCAGCAAACTGAAAAGAAATACTTCAGAAGTCCTTTTAAAATTTTTACTTTGATTTATATTCTGCAGTTATAGAATAAACTCCAAGAAACACACGCAGCTAATATATAGTTAATTTTATTCAGAGCACCGATTTTCACATAAGAGCTATCTCAAAGTAATGATTTCTGGATTTAGCAGAAAAATACATCTCTCACTATTTTCTTTTTTGGTAGAATTAGTCTTATCGTCTAACGGCTACACCTTGAATTTACCAGCCGTGTCTCGGGAAATAGATTTTTTTTTTAATGCACCCAATAATAATAACTATTCTGTTTTCACGTTTGTTTTATTTGTAGCTATGCTGGGACGCATCTCCATGTTGTATTTTGGCGTACAGAAATATTTCTGATAGAAAGAAATGGAGTAAAGACACAACCCAGGAGAAAGCTCAGCAAACAGACATGGACAGGTAGATTATTCAGTGAGACATTTCAGGATCCACACGTGGTTGCAGTTTGTAACTTTTTTTTTCCTTTGTGCATTAAAGAAAATATTTACAATCGGCTTCTTCACTTTTTTTTTCTCCTTTTTTTTTCCTCTTTTAATTCTAAATACAAGAACGTGACAAGAATGTTTGTGTTTTCGGTGAAAACAGGCAGTTAAACTGTGAAATTACACCATCCACAAAAGAGTCTACCAGAAGCTAGTCTAATTAGTGCTCAGTTTCAAAATGCATAGAATGTTTGCGCTGCAAACAATGATACACAAAATAATATTATTAATAATAATAAAATAAATAGTTAAATAAATAAATAATATTGAGACTTCATCGCGGATCTTTCTATGCTTTTTTTTTTCTTTACCACCCTCCCACCCCCTTTTCTTTTAGGTCATGCATCATTTCAGTCTCTTGTTTGTTTTGTTTTTAAAAGGAGGGTATTTTCTGGTCAGAAATTTCTTGCTCGCTAAAAGCATCGACAGTCATTCAGTAGCAGCCAGACCCAAGCAACGTCTTGTGCACAGAGCTGATATTTTACCTAATGAGCTCCGAGCATTGTTTTATTTATTCATATTTATTATTATTATATATTTCCAATTCACGAAACGCCTTGGTTACTATTAGCGTCGCTTTTTTTTTTTTTTTTTAAGGAATATCATTATCGCTTCCAAACCGGGAGACTATGATAGTGCAAACCGAACCACTCCCCCCCGCCTCCAGCCCCCGCTACCTAACGTTTATTATTTACAATAAACGAGTTGCAACCCCCAAAGTGTCTCTTTTTTTTTTTTTCTCTATTTCTTTTTCTTTTCCTTTTTTCCTTTCTCCCCACTTGTCCCCCCGTGGAGCCCCTCGGAAACCGATGTCCCCGCGCCCCGTCTCGCTGCTTCCCTCGGAGCCCGGGGCGCTGCCCCGAGCGGGGGCTCCGCTGGGTCTCCTATAGGGCCACCTGGGCATCTCCCCCATGGCTAAGGGGGGTATCGCGGCTACCTTGGCTGGCATCTCCCTCTGACACAGCGACTGGTCTTTGGGCAAAGGACGGGAAGGGACAGGAACAAAGGGGACGCGAAGTAACTTTTCTTTCCCCCCTTTTCCCCCACCTTATTCTTTTTTCCCCCCACTTTATCTATCTAGGATTTCAGAGGCAGCAGCGGGGAGCAAAGCGGAGGACTCCCCAGCTCCTCCTGCCCCAGCGGGGCCGGGGGGAGAAAGGCAGGAGCTGCCCGCTCTCCTCCCCAGCCCGACCCCCGGCACAGACAAGACCCATCGCCAAAGCCTCATTAGAAATAATAATAATCATAACATTAATATTTTAAAAAAATCAAAGAAAAAAAAATGGGCACGCGCACACACGCATAATAAATAAATAAATAAATAAATAAATAAATAAGCCGCGCACGGAACCATCGTCTTCCTCATCATCAAGCAAAGGGGGGGGGAAGAAAAAGCAATAATAATAATAATAATAATAATAATAATAATAATAATAATAATAAAAACTATAGGAAAGTAATGAAAGACCCCAACCGAAACAAAATGTAGCATCGTCACCAACAGTTTCACCTTCCGGGTTTGGAGGTTGGGTTTTTTGTTTGTTTTTGTTTTGTTTCCCTTCTGAAAGTTGTGACTTCGGTTTCTCGGCGTGTGGCTGTCGCTGTCGCGGCGTTTCTCGGTGTGTGTCTGTGTGTTCCCGCTTTCAGTCGCTCTTTCTGCCGCGGGGGGGTGGGGGGAAAGGATGGGCAGGGGGGGGATCGGGATGCAGGAGTGACTCCCACGGGCTTCGAGAGCGTTTTTTCCTTCTCTCCTCCTCGTGGGTGTCCCGGGGTCTTTTCGTTTCAATAATTTATAGCGTCCCTCCACCTTCCCCTCCCGCCCCCCGCGCCGAGTCCGGGGTAATTTCGGCCCCGTCGCTGAGTCCGCGGGCGCCCGGCAGCCCCGGCCCCCCCGACGGCAGCAGCAGCAGCAGCAGCAGCGGGTCCGGGTCGCCCCTTCCTTCATCCCCCCGCATCTCCCCAGCGCTCCCCGCCCTCCCCCCCAACACACACCTAGTAGGTGGCGGAAAATTTCATCCGTTTCTGCTTCTGTCTCTGGTTGCAAAACCAAACCCGCACCACGTTCTTTTTGAGGTCCAATTTCTCGGCGATGGCGGCGATCTTCTCGGAGGAGGGCCGCGGCTGCACGGCGAAGTAGGCCTCGAGGGAGCGCTTCTCCGGGGCGGCGATGGAAGTCCGCTTGCGCTTCTTCTCGCCCCCGTTGAAGAGCTCGGGCTTGTTCATTTTTTCCCGCTGGGCGCCCTCGGCCTCCTCGAGCCAGGCCTGCAGGATGGGCTTGAGGGCGATCATGTTGTTGTGCGAGAGCGTGAGCGACTCGAAGCGGCAGATGGTGCTCTGGCTGAGCGAGCCCACGCCGGGGATCTTGAGGTTGGCGAGCGCCGAGCCCACGTCGGCCTGGGTCACCCCCAGCTTGATGCGGCGCTGCTTGAAGCGCTCCGCGAAGGCCTCGAGCTCCCGCGGGTCCGTGTCCGAGTCGCACATGGAGGCCAGGCCGGCCGCCCCCACCACGGCCGCGGCCGAGGCCACCTGGCCCGCGGCCCCGTGGTGCGCGGCCACGAGCCCCGGGTGCGGCAGCGCCGAGGGCACGTTCATGGCGGCCGGGTGCGAGAGGTGGCCCAGGCCGTGCATGTGCGAGTGCGGGTGCGCCGAGCTGGAGATGAGGCCGCCGCCGCCGCCGCCGCCCGCCCCGTCGTGGCCGCCGCCGCCTCCGCCGCCGCCGCCGCCGCCTCCGCCGCCTCCTCCTCCGCCGCCGCCGCCGCCGCCGGGCATGAGCGCCAGGGAGGGCGACGTGATGTGCTCGAGCAGGTCGCCGGGCTCGAGCGGCTGGTGGTGGTGGTGGTGGTGGTGGTGGTGGTGCGCCAGGGGCACGGTGGACGTGGAGGTGCAGGGCACGCTGTTCATGGTGTGGTACGTGGCGTCCGGCTTGAACGGGTGGCTCTTGCCCTGCGACACGGCGATGTCGACGGCGGCCAGAGCCTCGGCCCGCGCCAGCAGCGTCTCATCGAGGCTGGCGAAGAGGTTGCTCTGCAGCTGCAAGGGGGTAGGGAGGGGGGCACAAAACAGAGCGGCGGGGGGCGAGGGGCGCAGGCGGGACGGGGCGAGCGGGGGCAGGAGCCGCGCGGGACGGGCGCGAGCGGGGCGAAGTTGGGGGGTCGGTGCAGGCGGAGTGAGGTGCAAAGGGGGCACCCGAGAGAACACGGCGAGGAGGGGATGACAGAGGGGCGAGGGGAGATAGGGAGGGGGCGGAAAGACGGGGGAGACAGCAAGGAGAGGGAGCCGAAAAGGGAAGGGAGAAGGGAATAGCGGAAAGGGCAAGGAGCCGCGGGAGAGAATCCGGAAAGGGGAGGAGGAGGGCGCGAACGGGACAAATAAATTGAAAAAATATATATATAATAAAAATAAAAGGAGGACGGAAAGAAGAGAAAGGAAGAGAAGGAGGAGAATAAATGGATCTGTAACTCTCAGCTGGGGAATTGTATCAAACACCAGAGCACATAAAGCGCCTTCCTTTTCAGAGGCCGAGTCATAAAAATTAATACAGAAAGTGGATGAAGCCGGCGACTCGTGTGAACACCGCTTTCAAAAAAGATCACAGGCGCTCAGATGATTGCAGGGGAAGACATGAAAAAAACATTAAGCGCCGCTTGTCAAAATGTGCCTCGCAGCGGTTTTTTTATTAATGCACATACACATACATGCAGCATACGGGAAGGAGAGGAGAGAAAGAAAGAAGAGGGAAAGAAAGAGAGAGGGAGAGAAAGAAAGAAAGAAGGAAGGAGAAGAGCGGGCTGCGGCCGCCCGTCCCTTACCGGGGGGGTCGGTAGACACGCTCTCCTGATCGCCTCCGAGCTGGAGTGCAGCGAGGGGTACTTGTGCTCGGGGAGCGTGGGGTGCATGGCAAAATGCGGCTGCTTGCTGTTCATGGACATCATCTTGCAGGCTTGGCATGTAAATCCACAAACGCTCCTCAAGTGGCGGCGGCAAAAAGTGCTCTCGGGGCGCTCTCCTTCCTCCTCTTCCTCCTCCTCCTGCTGCTGCTGCTGCTGCGCGGGCGGGGGCGGCCGGCGGAGCCTCTGCGGCCGCGGAGGCCTCCGCTCCGCTGCGCTGCGCGGCCCGCGCGGCTCCCCGCGGCCCCGGCGCGTCCCGTGCGCGCTCGCTGTGCGAGGCCGGCGCCGGGCGCGCTGCGCTGCGCTCTGCGCGCACCTGAGCCCCGCGCGCCGTGGCTAGCGCCGGGCGGGCTCTCGCGAGAGCGGCGGCCCCCCCCTTCCTCCTCCTCCTTTTCCTCCTCCTCCTCCTCCTTCTTCTCGTTCTCCTGCTGCTGCTGCCGCCGCCTCCCCTCCCGCCGCCGCTCGCTGCCTCCGCGCGCCTTGTTGCATCTCCCGCCGCACCCGCCCGCCCGCCCCCTGCTCCTATAGCGGGGCCGCTCTTATAGCGGGGCCGCTCTTATAGCGGGGCCGCTCTCGTAGCCCGGCCACTCCTATAGCGCGGCCGCTCCTATAGCGGAGCCGAGCGCGCAACTTGTGGCTGCTGGAGCGCGCGCCCCTTGCGCGGGGCCCTGCGCGCCGAAGCACAAAGCGGGGTATTTATCTATTTATCTATCTATTTGTGTATTTAATCTTTCTGCTCCCTCTTTTTTTTTTTTTTTCGGTAGGAATAGTGGGAGCTCTCCGCCTCGCACGCTTCCTCGGGAGTATAATAAACCGCTTCCCTGAGAAATAACCGCGGGTACGGACAGTTGTTTGAAGCACTCGGAGCCTATTGATTTCCATATAATTTCATTCTCCAACCCCCTACCTCCCTTCTTCCCTCTAGTTTTGTTGCAAACATTAGTGTGGCAGGCGCTGAGCACGGGCTCCTGCCCCGGGAGGGCGGCCAGAGAGGAGCGTTTCCTGCTGCCCTCTGATCCACCGGCCCGGACAGACCCAAGTTTCACTCCGGCGGGGTCTGAAGCACAAAGCAAACACAAACAAAAGTCTTTCTTTCCTTCTCCTCTTTCGTTCTTTCTTGCTTTCATTTTCTTGCTTTCTTTCTCCCTTTCTTGTTCTCTCTTTCTTTTGTTACCTGGGTTTTTTTTTTTTTAATACAACAAGAATGTAAAGAAAGGAGTCGATTCTTCTTTATACATTTCCAGCCAGGAAAAAAAAAAAAAAAAAAAAAAAAGAGAGAGAGAGAAAAAGAACAAGACTCTGGGGAAAAGCTCTTTCTCCCCTTCCTTCTTTTCTCTTTCTTCCCACCCCCCCCCCTTTTTTTCTTTTTTTTCTCCTTTTTTTTCTCCCTCTCTATGTCTTTTCTCTGCTCTATTCTTTGAATATTTCTGCATTTGAATGATACTAGCAACAAGAGCAACAGCAGAGTTACAGACTCGCGGTGGGTTTTATGAGTAGTATTGGGGGTTATGGCCCAGACTTAGAGCATATATGTGTGTGTGTGTGTGTGTATAATCATATATAATCTGCTTGTGAAGTTGGAATCGGTTGGGGGCCCCAGAGCCGAGCGAGCGAGTCTGTTAATTTGTCCACGGGATTAATGCGATCACGCTGTGGCTGTCCCAGGTTGAATCCTGTCCCCCGGGGCGCATCCCTCGGGGAGCGGGCAGATGTCCTCGGCTGGTGGCAGCCGCGCAGAGGCCGCGGGTGTCGGGGTGGCTGCGGTGACAGCCCCGGTTCCAGCCGGGAGCGCGTTGGAACCGGCGCTTTGCTCCCGGGCGCCTCCTCTGCGCGCAGTGACGGGACGCGCAGGCAGCGACGGTCCCCGCGCATCTCTCGGGTAAATCCCACGGCGTCTCCGTGGGGCTCTCCCAGTTTCATCCCGGGAAGGATGACTGGCAATTACTCGTGTGAAGGGGAGCCAGGTCTCCATCCATTACCGCCTCCCCGGGGAGCGCTGGATGCAACCTCATCTCCGAGGGGGGTCAAATTTAGACTGAAACATGCTGGGCTGAGGCACAGAAGGAGTCTTATTTATGGAAATCTTTACATCAGGGTGGCATGGGGTTTTGTTTTAACACGACTTATTCTGGCTATTTCTAAGCTACTGTTCCTTGTAATCAAACAAACAAACAAAAAAAAAGATCTACTGGAGTAGGAGGGGAAGAAACCGGGAGAGACCACTGCGATTTGCCAAAGCTCAGAGACGAACCAGCTCCAGGGAAAATAAATAAATAAATAAATAAATAAATAGCGCCCAGGCCGCTGCCTTCGCCTGCTGTCCGGTGGCCGCAGCGAGGAGCCCGCAGCGCCCCAGGCCCCGGCCGGAGCAGGGGACAGGGATGGAGCCCGGCCGGGGAGATGGGCAGGGGGCGAGAGGCTCTTCGCCCTCTCTTAGGGCTGCCCTGTGTCCCCTGCCCCTCGGCCGCTTGGACCCCCGCCGTGGGGAGAGCGATGGGGCTGCGGGTGGGAGTCTCCAGCCAGTTCCCCCTGTGACTCCCCCTGCGGCAGCTCCAGGACTTTCAAAACCACCCCTATTGTTTAAGAGCTTCGTTTTCTCGGGCCAAATGCAGAACCTATCGCCCACCCCCTCTCTGTGCCCAGCACCACTCGCAGGGCGAGGAGTTTGGGGGCTACCAGCATGGCCGGGACCTCGTCGAGTTCCCCCTTCCAGGCACTTTCTGGGGCTCTCCTGCCTCTTTTCTCCGAGTGCCTCCCGGAGCGGGACAGTTCGCAGCTCTGGAGACCTTCCTTTTTTCTTTTATTAATATTTGTGAAGTGCTGATATTCAAAGCAGTTCTTCAAGTTGAGATCCTCTCCCACTTAGTTATTTATTTATTTACTTATTTTCTCCAGCTGAACACCCTGTACGAGACTGATGCTCCCCCGCGGCCTGATCGCTCCCGCAGCGCCGGCTCCCCAGGGCCAGCCCCGCTCGTCGCCAGCCCCGCTCGTCGCCAGCCCCGACTCCAGGCGTCTCCGGGAAGCGGCAGCTGGATCCAGGCAGAGCCGCGCACGGGCCTCGCAATAGATTTTTATCTAAGTGCTCGCTCTTATTTCTGTCCCTACGTCCAGTCCCATGGGTACTGATGGTGGTCCCCTCGCCGGCTTCGCGGGCCACGCGAGCATGTGGCAGCCCTGCTTCTGTGGCTGAGGATGCTCAATAAAACGAGGGAGGCACGTATACATATATAATGCATTTACTCCTCTCCAGGAGTTTTCTTCGGCTTCAGATGCAAGAAATAGGCAGATTTCCTTAATTGACTGAATTGCCTATCTCGGGAAAGTAATAAAGTAACCCCGTATTCCCACAGTGAAATGGTTTATAAATTAATTACTGTAACCTATTGTATTTGATTTCTCTTTTTAGGATTCCCCAAAGATGAATATGCTAACGCCTGGGATATTGAGTTATTAACGTCTCATCATAGTTTGGTACATATCCTGACTTAGAAAAAAAAAAAGAAGAAGAAAAAGATTCAATGTGGAACTTATAGAACCACTCACACTAAACCTTCTGGATATTTTTATTTCACTAAACCTCAGCTTTACACATTTTAGTCGTGGTATTTGTCCTACCCCAAGTGTCAGCGAGAGCACTGAGAGAAAACCTACAGAACATGTGTTATTTGGTGAAGTTCACAGAAAGTCAATATCCCATTTAGTGTAAAAGCTGTTTTCCCTTTAGATGATAAAAAATCAACCTAAAAAAAAAGAAAAAAAAAAAACCTTTGGGGTGAATGCACAAAAAGTATTTCCATGTCCTAATGAGGACTTTCCTTACATCAGCAAAGACCTACTAATTACTGATGTACAAGCTGCAATAATTGCTTTTGCAGCCAAAGTGTAGAGTGTTGTCATATTAAAAATTGAAGCGCTTGATGGTGATTTTAGTCCCAAGGTGGTTCCCGACGTCCCCCTTTCGGGAAAGCAAGGAGGTTGGAGGAGCTCGGCAAAGGTCCGGTGGATTAAAAAAAAAAAAAAAAAAAAAAAAAAAAAAAAAAAAAAAAAAAAGGTTGAAACTTTCCCGTTCTTTCTTTGGAGAGATGCAGGATGCGGAGGAGTCAGGAGCGCAGCGAGGAGCCCCCTCCCGGCCCGCGCTGGGTCCCAGCCTCCCATCCAGGTCCCATCCTGCCCATCCCGAGGGCGAAGCTCTCGCTGGTTTCCACGTGCGGCCGCGGCCGGCGCCTCTCCCTCCTCCGGGCAGGTCAGACGCCCCGCAGAGGGGCTCTCGGCTCCATCCCGCCTACCCCACGCCAAGGATCCCAAGTCCTCGCTCCGAGCCCCGCTCAGCTGCCAAAATCCGCAGCGGAGCCCTCGCCCGCCCAACCCCGCACAAATCAAAGCGCGTTCCGAGGGGCTGGGAAGTAGTTGCCTTGTCATGTAACACATTGCCCTGATTTATTATAAAATTTTAACGAAATCATGCATATTTTAACAGCCTTTAATCACTGCATGAAAATTTAATTCATGAACTGTAGCGCGTTTAAATAAATGAAGTGTTAATTCATTAGGATTAATTAATTTGTTAAAGGATTGTGTGCAAGGTTAAGGTGGAAGAAAAACTCTTTGTTAGTTTCGCGTCTTAATCACCAGGTTTCGTGAACAGTGAAGGGAGCAGGGGGACGCGAAGGCGGTTTCTGTGCCCGGGATGAGCCGGGCCAGGCAGGCGGGAGGCCGCCCAAGCGCAGCACGGACCGGGCCAGCGAGGAGAGAAACCCGAGCACCTTTTGCAGCTCGGGACTTGGCGAGGGGGGCGACTGATCTATTGATTCCCAGCAGGCTCGAGGAGAGGGTTCCCGGTGAGGAGGAGCAGCGAAGTCTTCCTCCCCTCAGCGCTAAAACTTCCCCCGGCCTCATTCGGAGCCCGGGTGGGAGGGGAAAATTAATTCTATTATTTCCAGGCAGCTTGGGATGGTCGGGAAAAGCTTCCCGGAGCCCCCGGCCCCCGCGCGGCCCCAGCGCATCTCGGCTCTGCGGGAGCTGCGGCCGGACACGGCGCTCAGCGAAACGGACACGGCGGGGGGTGAAAGTGACACGGAGGGAGTGAAAGTGACACGGAGGGGGTGAAAGTGACACGGGAAGAGTGAAAGTGACACGGGGGGAGTGAAAGTGACACGGGAAGAGTGAAAGTGACACGGAGGGGGTGAGACCGGCCCGCCTGGCACCCGCCGGGCCCGACGGCGCGGACGGGCCCTGGCCACGTCCCGTTGGTTTCCCTGAGCAAACAGGGGAATGCGGAGACAGCCCGTAGGAGCGTTAGAGAGGGGAGACGGCAATTCCTATGGGGAAAAGCTGAGCGTATTCAAGAATATTAAACTTTATTCTCCTTCTGCCCAGTTTAATCTCCCCGCGCACACACTCTCCCACACCCGCCCGAAGGCTCCTCTCTCCGCCAGCCCCTTTCCTCTCCCTCCTTCAGCTGGGGAAGAGGTTTTCCCAGTGCCGGGTACGTGCCTCGGTCTGATGGAGAGGCGACGCTGCAGCTCTTCAGCCCGCGTGTCTCCCCGCGGCTGCTCGTCCCGGCCGTGGAGGGGAGCACATGGAGAGCGGAGGACGGCAAAACAACCGCTCCGTATCCAGCCCCTCAGAGACACTTCCCCCGAACTCGGGAGGAGAAGGGGGACAAGCAGGTGGCACCGCAGGGGCCCGTTCTGTGGCAGGAACAGCAAGGAAGGCCTGGAAATATCGTGGCTGGCAAAACACTGACGTCAACCACGGTGTGGAAGAGGTGCGTGGTGACACAGCCTCCTGGGAACACTCCATGGTGCTGCACAAGGAGCAAGGTCAACCCTAGTTGGGTCAAATTGCCTTAAATATCATGATTTGGTTAGGGAAAGAATCGGGACACAGAGAAAGGGGAACGAAGAGAGGTGCAGGTCAGCACACCTTGCATGGGGTGTGCAAGCAACACGTCGACCTCTTCCCCTCTTTATTTTTAAGGTGCTTTCAGAAAAGACAAGAATTCACAAGTGGAAAACTGACCCTTACAGTCTCACTCTTAGGTGTAGCCCAGCAGACTTTATGGGAAAGGGCTGGAATGTCGCTGCTGCATCACCAAATTCTCCTGGAGAGAGCTTGCTCTTCTTGACATCTGGGAGTTGCCTGGTATGGAGCCCAGTAAGTGGTACGTGAACATGTCACGAGCCATTACATACCATCTGACATCACATATCACACACCTGCACATATACATCACCTTGAATCATCTAACTACTACTGTCTTAAAGCGTCTAGTGAAATTTTAGCTCTTGTATATTCCAATTCTTGCACATTACTGCGTAACTATCATAAAAACAATCGTATTTAACACTCTTAATTCTAACCAGAAAAATATTAGAACTGAAAATGTGGCAGTTTCTTTAAGGTGCTTCTTTAAAAGACAAATTAAAAATGCCGATCAAAGCGAGGCTGATATACAAGAAGTCAGTCAGTTTCGGCTTTGCAAGTCGCCCAACATGATCCCATTCACAGCAGGGGATGCTACCAGACGCACTCCGTGTGTCGTCCGCTGAGGTCGGAGGCAGCGGAGGGTTTAGGGGGCTTGTTTGTTTGTTTAAACCTTTGGCTTTTCTTTCATCCATCCATCCACACGACATGCCAGGTTACAATATTCGCATTGCAGGGTAAACTAGTAGGCGGCGTTTCCTGTCAAAAAGACTAAGAAGTGACTTTTTAAAAAAATCTTCCTTTATTCTCATTTGATACCAGTTTTATTCCTGCTCTCATCAACAAAAGTGACTTGTGAAGCAGATTCATCCCAGAGCAGCCCTAGGGGCATCGCCCACCCCAGCGAAACCCCCCTGCAACCACAGCACTTAGCACAGATTCATCTTTGTGGTTGTTCTGCGACGTTAAGGATGTTCTAAGAAAGTTTTTGAGAGAAGTCTGGGGCTCCCTCATCCCTTCTCCTTACCTCCCAAGGAGTTGGATTGAGGTTAACACATTTCTTTGGGCTTCTTAGAAGAGATTAGACAAATCACGTAGCAGCCCGTGCGCAGACAGTTCAGTCGGCTTCTTAATTTCTGAAAAAGCAAAAGGAGAATGATGAGACTTCTGTGAAGACTAAAGTCCACATGGGATATTGGAAGCCATATGGAAAAAGCCTGTTACCAGGAAAGGGTGCATGCTTTCGTGGCATGGATGTGGGATTTTTGGCAAAGCTGTTTCTTAAAACACCGCAGTCCCCGCGCAGAACGGACCCAGCAGATTGCACACACGGGTGCACGTACCACAAAGTGCCTGCAAAGCACGAGCCGAGTCCACGGCAGCTTTCCAAGAGATCGGCCCCTGTCCGCGAGGCGCCGAGAGGCAGCGCATGGCTTTTCCATGTCACACCTACGGATGAATCAAGGATGCCTGTTCATAAGAAATGCCATCAAGGCCTATACGGACAGGAAAACCCGTACCTTACAATTAAATACGCCCTTAGAAAGCCTTAAGCACAATAACACAAAGACACCAGTTCTGCTTGCTGCTGAATTCGGTCTCCTGCCTGTACCAGGCCACCCCGTTAAGTTGAGCTATGCAGTGCATTATAGGAGAGCCACTAAAAGCCAGTTCCAGCAGCTGCCCTCCAGAAGGGCAATATGTCCAGCGAAGAGGAGAAAGGAAGATCTGACTTTTTGTGTGTGTGTGTGAATAAATTCACATTTACATCTTACAAAACTTTGCTATTTTCAAAATTACCAAAAAAAGAGAGGAAGTTTCCCAATTCTTCTTGGGCTAATTCAATATTTGAGGCAACAGCAAGGATTACAGTGCTTGTAACATCTTTTATTCAATTCACATAAAAAAGCATGCAGTATTAATGTAAAATGGTACAGTATTAATGTAAAATGTTCAGTGCACATTAGGTAAACAAGTCATTAGCATACAAACCCATTTTTACCCTCTATACAGGCAAACTGAACACGCTCGGCATAGGAACGCCTTGGGGGAACAAAATTAAAAATTGTGCTTAGCTCCCCAAAATACAAGCCATGTTTGCAATCTTAAAGAAGAGACATTTTCTAACCCAAGTGCTGGAACCCCGAAGAGAAAGAGCCTGCTACCTTCTACCTACTTCAAACAAGAGTTCCCTTACAGTACAGTGCTATGAAACAGTCTAAGCAGCAACATTTTCTCTGGGAGACAGGTTTTATGGCAAAATTGACAGTGTTTTATAGCAGTTTCATGAAACGTCAGTATAGGCAGCACGTGGCTGGCACGCAGGACATGTAACCTTCAGGAATGGGAAGCATAACCTTTAAAACAAGTTCTTCCCCTACATAAATGACTGATGTGACAAGAGCACTTAAATCTGTCCTATTTAA
The DNA here is from genome assembly GCF_059628265.1 of Tinamus guttatus. Classification (NCBI taxonomy): domain Eukaryota; kingdom Metazoa; phylum Chordata; class Aves; order Tinamiformes; family Tinamidae; genus Tinamus; species Tinamus guttatus. The sequence goes on along the minus strand of NW_028288592.1, from coordinate 2,038,207 downwards.
GGAAGCTGTTAAACTTCCAGATGTGAGCTCAGTTTACCTACCCCAAAACCCCATATATCCAAGTAAACAAAATGCCGTGCCAAAGAAAAGAATCTGGAATGGTTCTGCCCTAGGAAAGCGCTTAGCAGGGCAAAGGGAACATTCAGTTTTCACTTGGTCAAAAAAAGATAGGACCAGGTTGCATGGAAGTCATTAAAAATGAAGTTCACTTGGGAAATCCTAAGCATTCGCAGGTTGACAATTCTGAGTCACGTTTTATTTCCAAGCAGAATCAGTTTTTGGTAGTTTTGGAGGGACTGGCACTAGAAAGGCCGCTCTGAATTTTCCTCTTGGTTGACTGGCTCGTATTTTTATTTTTCCTTTCGGGAATGAAGGGAGAAACCCAAGGCGCGTTAAGTTGATTGTTCAGGTCAGTCTTTAAAAAGCAGGAACCAAACTTGTGTTCCTCAAACAGCCTCTGTGAGTTGCTGAAGAGTAAACTCTGGGAAAACTCCCTTTGAAACAGGCAGTTTGGAGGTTTCATGTCATCAGCCGCTACGTTCTGGCTTGCAAACAGCGGGAAGTGCTCGTTCATATCCATGTCCGATGGGGAGAGAATGGAAAACATGGTAGGTTTCCAGCCAGTTCTGTCACCCGGTGGGTCACTTGCCTCTGGACTCTTCATACTCTGCTCCTCATCCATCTCTTCCACTTTCTTCTCAGTTTCATTCAGAAGCTTAGAGCACTCCGTTGACTTTGAAGAATTATCAAGCTCCGAGGACTTAAAATTGTAGCACGGGCTCTTGCTGTTGTCTGATTCGGACATCATTGAATCCAACTCGGAAATTTTATCGAGGTAGGCAGCGTCCATGGAGGCCTCGCTGGAGGTTCTCGTGCGGTTCATCTCGGAAGAGCAGAGAGCATGTAGCTTTTTGGGTAAACATGAACTTGTTTTATCGCTGGCCTTTGCTGGGGTTTCATTTGACTGACTAGCTACGGTATTTTCTTCTGATTCATCAAAATCTAAGTTCTCAGCAAAGCTTGCTGGGCAGGCCCCCCAAAAACCCGACTTTCCTGTGGTAAAACAGTTCAGCTTCTTCTCACTGTTACAGCTGCTTGTGCTGTGTTCCGGGGCATCTTTGCTGCCGTCATCTGAGGTGTCACAGAACTCTTCAAATTTCAGTTTTCTCAGAAAGGACGAAGGTTTCCTTGCGTTTTCCTTCCCATCAGGAGTGTTCAACTGCAGGCGACTAAGAGACAGGAAAGGGGTGCACGGCGCTGGAAGCTCATAAAGTTCTTCATCCTTAAACGGGGCACATTCCTCTATTTTATTCCACTGCCCTTCCAAGCAGGCATCCATATTGGTAGTGCCTTCATCTAGGAGAACACCCTGGCAGCCTGCAAACAGCTCTTTCTGCGGAGCACCCTGGGGCTGTGACCCGTTGGACCCATCTTGACTGGAAGAGCTTGAACACGTCCCCCCGCCCGCGAGCTGCTCGAGGCTTTCAGGACCTTCCCTGGCAGCCAAGGCCGCCTCCTCCAGGCGCTCGACCCGGCTTTCCAAGCGGCCCGAGTCTTCCCCGACGCTCTCCGCTTCCTTGGCCTCTGTGGGAAGAGCTCCCTGGCCGAGGGCACTCGCGGGCCGGGTCCCTTCGCCGGCGCTTTTCAGCTGCAGCAGCTGACACTCCATCTCCTCGATGTACTTGTCGCTTCTCTCCAGCGCCTTTTTCAGGCGGTTCATTTCGCGCTCGCTCTGCTCCACTTTGGACTGAAGGGCGGCTACCGTAAACCTACCAAACCTGCAAAGGGAAAGAAGACACCAAATCAGGAAAGGGTGGATCCTCTAGGCGTGTTTTGAGCTCGTTTCCAAGGACACTGCTGCTGTACATAGTGCTAATTTGAAAACAAGAACCAGCACTGCACATCGCCGCTATTTATGAAAGAAAAAAAAAATCATCATATATAATGTATAGGTGGGGGCGAATACCTGAAAAGCCCAAATTAAACTATTAGAGGTAGTAAGGCAATAACAAGCAGATTACCCTTCCAGGGGCTGGTTCTATCAATTCAACTCAAATATGCATGAAGAATTATCCCCTAAAACAATGGCAAAGATTTATGATAACATTTGAACAGTGGTCCACATCTTGAAATATTTACATTCAATCATTTTCCTACACTACAGCAGTGTTTTACAATACATTTCTTACCCAATGTCACCTTGTCAACTACAAAATGCCAATACGAAATTCTGAAATTGCAAGAGTCCTTTGTGGTGGTTTTAAATACTTATGTAGACCATTTCAATTACACTCCCGTTAGACATACAGCTTTTCCCTGACCACCACACGGGTGGCATTTCCACAGATTTCAGAGCTACTTGTTTTTTGAGCCTTACATCTGCAACAAGCTCATTTCTTCCTCAACTCCGAAACAAAAAATGCTGCTTGTGGCTTGCAAAGGTTGTGCTGTTTGTGTGGCTTCCAGCCTGAGCACATTTTCAGCTGCAAAGATACAGCCCTCATCTTCCCCATCCTCCTCCAGCTTTCAAGAGTGACCTTCCCCAGAGGGCAGGTGAAGGTTTCAGCTACATGCCCTGACTAATTCCAACCTGCCACTGACAGCTGGGCACGAGGGAATTCCCTGCTCCATCCGAGACTTTCAATTTATGGAAAGAAAAAAAAAACAATTAAAGTTCTGGTATTATTAGGAAGGAAACTGCAGCCAACCTAAAACTCTGACACATCTGGTGTTTGTATCACAGAGGAATGACAAGTCCTTAGGTGGGATTATGCTAAACCCCACTTTCCACCTTGCAAATCCATGTGACAGCACAGGTTTGTATCCACTCCTTCAGCACTAGGACTGCCTCGCATTTCTCTCCTGTTTCTTAGTCTACCTCTATCTCCCTTCAAAGTCAGAGGAAATTTTCCCTCCCTTCTCCCTACGACTTCCCCAATTCCATCCCTCATTCCAACTCAAGATGCTCCTACTGCAACACTCAGACCAGAGAGGTCTGTGGGCCCCGTGGCCTGTGACTACTACCTGCAAAACGGCCACAAAACCGTGTCTGGATTTCCAGCAAATTGTTCTGTTTCTTCAGCTCCTGACCACAAAGCAACAGGAAATTGCTCTGGGCTTCCTATTGGGAACAGGCGAGGAAGGAGAATCATGACCCCTGAGCAGGTTGGACACCAGTGACCAGATCTGAGGTGCAGGAGCCCCAGCCTGCTTGCTCCGAGATGCTGGTTGCACTGGAATCCTACCAGGAGAAGAGGGAAATCCCTTTCCCCCAGCAATAACAACAATGCAGATGGCCCCTCTTTCATTTACTCACGCTGTTGGCAGCAAGTTTTCTAATTTCACGGCCGTGGCTCCTCCACTTCTGGTTGTGAGCAAGAGGGAGGGAAGGAAAGTTGTACACGGCCTCCTCCCACCCCTACTCAAAGGCAGGAAGGAGCAGAACCAGGGAATCCAAGGATTTTGCAGGGTATCTGCAGCTGAAGGGCGTTACAATGAAATGACCATCCTCACATACAGCAACACCTACTATCTCCTTCAATGAAAGGAATTTGGATTTTGGTGTAAAATATTGAAGGAGCCACTGGAGCGTGACAAGGGCCAAGCAGGAGGGCCTTCTTCTTAGAACAGGCAGACTCAGGAGCCTTCCTAACAAAGCTAACCACACAGGATTAGAGAATCAACATCTATCCTGCTTAAAAAAGCAGGTAAGAAATGATACAATTATCTTAAGAGTTAAGTGAGACAAATAAAATTGATCATATAAAATAAGCACTTATTCGCTATAAGGCACCTAGTGACTTATGGAAATGGTTCCAGGTGTTTAGTTGCCTCCTGGCCTCCAGCTATCACTCCAGAAGGACACAGGGCTCATACAGGAACTGTACCACAGCTGCCAGCCCTGGGCAGATGTATTAGACACCATATGGGGACACTGGGTGCCCCTCATCAGGCAACTGAACTTCACGGGTCAGGCCCTTTCTTCAGCTAGAGTCCTTCTCCTTGCCCCAACGATGTTCCAACTCGACAGAAGAAACCACAAATTCAGCAATCAGCTCTCATCTAGCACCAAAGAAGAACAAATGATATAGCTGTATGGTTTGACTAATTCCTTTTCACATTACTCCACGACTCCTCCCTCATAGTGATGCTCAGAGGGAGTTGTGGGAGCTTGGGTTCAAGTGTGGCAGCCTTTGACCAACAGCAGATCCAGCTTCCATAGTTTTTTCTTCCCTTCTTCTGTCTCTTCTGCTATTTCAGCTTTAAGGCTTTATTTTCAGAGATCACTGCCATAGCAGGTCTGCCCAGTGAAGCCCTCAGCTCCATATGGATTTAGCGTAAAGCCACAAAACCTCACATAAATATTTATTTTTTGTGTACATCAAGCAGTGGCAGCAAACAGACTTTTCCTGTATAACCATATACAGGACACTGGGCAGGCTGACATTCCATGGAAAGATCATTCTCCAATTCTAATCACCTGATAATCCCAACCAGGGAACAAACTGTGGCTCTTGCTCGTGTAAGTGAGACAACCTGCAAAAGAAACTAAGGCTGGAGGAGGCAGCAGTTATTTTTCCTAAGACCACTGCAGCTGGTCTTCAAATATAACCCTCCCTTGGGACTGCAATCTTGCTGGGAGATGGAGGAGAGACCAGTTTTCCCTCTAGGAAGAGGGAAGGCTTCCTTCCTTCTGGACATGTGTCACCACAATCTCATTTGCAGGCTCCATGAAACTCTGTGAAATATAGATTGAATGAAACAAGGGGTGGCATGAATGGAAATATTGGATTGAGGTATAAAAAGTGAATGTCATACACACTGACCTAAAAAGTCAACAGGATTTCGGTGTGGAGGTAACTGCAGTCATGAATCAAAGAAATGTATAAATTGCAAAAATGGAGAAAGAGGGAATGAAAAGAAAAAAAAAAGTAAAAACCAAACCCCAAACCCTAAGAGATAATGCAACATTTTTCTGCATGTCATAGATAGTTTTTCAGACTGGGATTTTAACTGGCAGAAGAAATTAAATATTAAGGGACAGGCCTCCTAAGAAGCTTAGAAGTCTGTTTCAAGCTCATTTGAATCTAACCATTCATAAAATACACTATACCCTGGAGTAGACAGACTTACTAGCTATTTTCCTTCAGGTAAAAAGCAAATATTCCTTTGCCAAAAATGCTTTTAGATTCATTGTGCTCTGCCAATGAACCTAACAGTTCTCTATTTTAAGTAGAGCTGGATGTAATAGGCCTTCATGATCCTGCAAAACTTGAGTTTCTGGAGTTTTCGTGCTATCTGGCAAAAAATCCTTCTGCTTTGCCTGAGAACTGGCAGACTCATTCAGGTTTCTGGTGAGAATCAAAGCAGAAACTAATTTCTTTTTGCTTTTCAGACATATAACCCAACTGAAAGAGGGCTTAGTATTGTGGCCTTCACATCTGTGTTTTGATCTAAGACAAAGAGAAACCGTCTCTAAGAAACTTTTCTCTCAAAAAACACCTTTCATGAAAAAAAAAAAACCTGATGAATTAGGGTTGTCCATTAAAAAATGTATATAAAAACAAATAAAAAACCCTGACACTGATGCAATGTCAATTTTATTGACATTTCTGACATTTTCCAGCAGGTTTTAATGGATACAAGCAAAGAAAAAACAACAACCCAAGACCATGATAAAAGGAAAGTTTTTCATTTACCTTCAAAGAAGGCTAATTATATTTTTCCTGTGAAGTAAGTCAGGGGTTAAATCTGTGCTACAAAGGGACTGTTCTCAGTGTTTCTGGTGCTATAAAGCAGAACCTAGTGAAATCCTCGGTGGCAACATTTAGTGGCAGTGTCACTATGTAGGAAATGAACCACAACCTGGGCTAATGGGACCGTGAATCCTGACAAATCTGTTCAGAAACAGTTGAATTGACTCCAGTATTAGTTACACAGGCCGGGGTTAAGCGCGATTCCACAGCCAGCAGTTTGCAGTTTGCTGAGGACTGCAGGACACCGAAGCAGGAGCACTGTGGTGTTCAGTAGGAAGTCTCAGTGCCACTAGAAAGCTGCCCAGCAGCTTCTCCTGACATTCGTGCTCAGAGCAATGTGAATGAAGTGCAACAAAAAGAACTGTATGAGCAGTTAGTTGCGGTTTAGCTGCATAGAAAGATTGATTACAGTGATGTTAATGTCCTCAGCTCTGGGTTTCACAAGCAAGATAAAGAATGAGAATCATTGCAGTCACTGTGTAGTGTGTGAAACCTACTCAAAAGACCTTTAAAATATTAGTTATCAAAGTCTGCCACAGAAACCAGAAGAAGCTAAGGAGTCTAAAGGAGTCTTAATATATCTGATAGGCACAAGTTTTTTCTTGCATATACTTGCATTCCTGGAGCACCTGCAAACACAGCAGTGAATTCAGAGCAGGACTGATGCTGAAGTTGGCTGAAACGGTGTAGACAGGCAACTTTCTGAAAGCTAAAGTGTTAGAACTGTTCCTGAACCACTTTAAGCCCAATTCAGCTCATGTCCTCCAAACAACACCCAGCCACAGCTCTGGAGTTAACATGAGTGAGAGTCTATTCCCAACAGGTAGGCAAGATGTGACTATTTGTTTTGGAGATGAGAGAAAAAAACATTTTGGAAATAGGGGGAAAAAAAAGTACAGATATGGAAGGGCCAATCCAGTCGGCCTCTGGGTTACAAAACAGGCCTTGCCACTGTCCAGTTTCCAATAACATTTGGGATTTCTAAGGAGGACAGCAATCTGCTACTCTTCTAGGCTACATGGGCAGACGACGAGGAAATTACGAAGTCTGAAATCCCCTCCCTTCCCAACATTTTTTTTTTTTTCTGGCAACTGGGAAGTAAAATGTGAACCAGTTAGAAGACATTGTGAAATTCTCTCCACTGGAACCTTACTTCACCTCAGTAAAGCAGAATCAAGTTAGATGATCTAGTCTCTTCTAGTCTCCAGTTAGATGACCAAGACCTTAAGCAGTGCTGGGGACATCCAGTCAGAATGCACCTTTGTACATTGTAACACAGGGATCATATATGTCCCTTCCTGTGGTTTGGAATGCTGAGTAGACTGGCGAGTATGTGCTCCATAAAGACCGATTTCATGTTCAAATGACTGGCTTGCGAGCAAGAACAAAATCTGGAGAGCTCTCCTCTCACACTACACACACCCAAAAGCCACCTCACCAAAGTCATCCTCTCCACCTCAGAAAAGCCCTGTATAAACCTTATGCTAACACTGCCCTGAGCTTTCTAAGATCTCAACCAGGAGTAGTTTGGCTGGAGTCACGAAGACTATGCTTGCAGAAAGGCAGCGAGAGCAAAGGATGCAAATCTAAAATAAGATCATGTAAGGATCACAAACTGGAGAAATTCTCATGAGATATCCCGAATAAATGATACCTTAGCACACAAGTGTAATCAATATGACAGAACTGCTCATTTTGAAGGTCACTATCACTGTTGCTTGAACTGCTTAAGAGAGAAAATTAATAACAGACATCACTTGTCAGAGTGATGTCCTCATGCTACAGAATCCTGATTCTTCAAACCTTGACCGACAGAAAGTTATCAGGGACTGTCCTTGAATTGAGAATTAATTCCACAGAATAAATGCTAAAGGGAGAAGAAGGAAAAAGAAAACGGACCAAACAGAAGGAGCCAGAAATTCTGTACTCTCTCACAAGCCTTCTACTTTGATAAAAGCGTACCCACTTTAAAAGAAATCCTTCTAGAACAAAAGAAAGTTAATTGCAGAATTCAATCAATAAATGCAGCCCTTTAGTACAGCCTAGATAATACAAGGACAACATCATTTGCAGTCAATGTATATTCCTTTGCTGAAGACTTGCTGCTATTCTTTAAGTTGTATTTATCACAAATCTGAGAGTATAAATACCAAAGTCTACCTTGGAGACACATATACAACCACGTACACAACTCACAATTTTAGGTTAGAGTCCTACAACAGTTAAACAGTCTATAAATAAAATATGGCAGCTTTTAAAATATTTACATACTTTTGGGGTGATCTACTATCAACTTCAGCTTTTAGTCGCAAATTCTCTCTTAAAAGGCTATTGTTTTCCATGCTCAGTTTCTTATTTGCCTAAGGAAAAAAAGCAAAAAAAAAAAAATAAGTATACAGTAAAACAGAAATGACTTCTAATATTTATAAGACAAGCTGTTTCTGCTTTTTAAAGAGACAGAACTAGAAATGTGAAGGCAGGAAACAGCCCTCAGACAGGGACACCACTTAAAAAATTACCATGGGAAATGGCTTGCAAAACTGACTAGCGAACAGACATTTTTTATTTATATTCCCAAAATACACTGCAAGTGTCCTATCTAGGGAAATAAACACAGTCACGTTAGTTAGCACAGAAAGTCATTAAGGGGATGTACTAATGGCAATTCCATGTTTTTTTTTTCCACATGACTAAATACTTTAAGTACATTAACATTACAATGTGCAGGTATCAGCAAAACTATGTCGAACAGCTTCCCCCACCCCAAATTAGAGGAAGATTACTTTTTTTTCTTCCCTTTTGGTTTGTTACTTTTAAAGCATAGTTATTGTATGGATGCAAATCCATTATGACAAGCTGTTTACAGTCTTCCTTCACTTTCTTCCATGATGTTATGATTAAGACTCCTGATTCACCACCCTTCTGACTCCTTGAATTGAGGTCAATTCCTTCTTCTCAGTTCAGGGAACACACTTGTTAACAAGATACTTTATAGCAAGGGAACTTTTCCTGCCGCCGTGTTTGAGAGCCACGAATGCCATCAGCCTAACAAGGAGAAAACATTCCTTGCACTTCAGAGTCTGCTCCGTCCCCATGCGCTGAAAACAGCACCAATGATCCAAGGCTCGTAACCTCACTGAGATGGGAGTGAGGGAATGAGCCCAGGGTTTTGAAGTCTCATTGTCACGGAGTTTTTACCTGGTGACGCAGAACTGGACCAGCCTCCTGCTCAGCAAGTGCTCTAACCTCTAAGCCAGTACGCTGAAAGGGATCCCCAGCCGTGGTACAACAGGTACATTGGTGCTTCCAGGTAACCCTGAGTGAGCGAGTATGAGTGAGGGAATTCCCTCGCTGTATTATTAAGCTTGTATCACTGCTTTACATTTGCTTTGACCCAATTCAAAGTCACAACGTTTACTTTGGGAATCTTTTCCCACGGATATTAAAGATGTAAGGTGGCCACCAGCTCTTCACCCAGCCTGGTTTTAAAAAGAAAGTGGCTGCATCCACATTTTCTGAGGGACCCTCTCTCACAGGGAAGAGTGATGGATGCTCTAAGTTCTCAGGTCAGGTATTTTAAGGAGAAGAAGGTTTCTAGTTGCACATCAGATTGCAAGAGGAAAGGGCTGCCACACTTTTCCGACTAGGGCTGTTCAGTGCACGCGCGCAAGCGAAAGAAGGTTAAGAAGAGCCAAGTGACTTCAGGTACTTCCAGAACTGGGCAGCTGCCGAGCAAGAAACACATGGGAAGAGAGTGCTGGGATCACAGTTTTGGACTTGGTCCCTAAAGCCCATCTAAATCTTTATTTGGATCTAATCCTTAACCAAACCCAAAGACTCCATAAACATAAAACCCCTGCTTTGCTAAGGCTCAAGTTACGCTGAGGAAAAAAACAGAACAACCCTGGGCTATATTATTATTTTACTGATCCAGGGAAAAAGTTAGGAACCCCAATCACCACAAAACAGAGGCACTACGGTTTAATATAGGAAAAAAAGGCACCTACCAAAAAAAACCAAACACCCCCAAAAAACAGCCTAGCCAAGCAGACAGGAATCTACTTATTTCAACTGCATGTGACTCTGAAGCTCCTGGGATGCTCTTACAGGGCATCCTGACTTTTAAAGTTGAAGTCTGAGTGTAACCTATTTATTAAAAATGTTTGCTTCTTCAACTTATTTTTCCTGTTTATCAAGCGGGGTCCAATCAAGTCCAGAATCTGTTTCAGACTACACAGAGGCAAAACTAGAGGCATCTCATTAATGACAACAGAGTGGCAGAGCCCCGTGAATCTGTGGGAGAAGTTGAAATAGAAGAAAGCGAGGGTACCCTGAACACATAAATCTTTCAGCTAGGGTACCTTAAATACATAAAGCTTTCAGCTAGTGCATCCTAAATGCATAAAGCTTTTGCAGGAGGCAATCCAAGATTGCTAACAGAGGAAATAATGATAGAATTTTGAGTGAATGCAGGTCCAATTTTCTCCCACTTGCCCTTCAAATTCGCCTTGACATTTTGTTCTCATTCAATGTTCGAGGCCATTCTTCTGGTGCCTGTAGGTAGATTTTTGCAAGGTATTTTTATTTAGTTGTATTTTCATGTGATTCTTCATCTCCTGCACCCCTCCTTCTGCAGTCTGGAGTTTTGCTTTATAAGACAGTTAAGGTGTATAAAAAGCTGCAGGTTTCCAGTAAAGGATCTTTTGGTCATAAAATGCTGAAGCTTGTCTATTTTAGGTCAAAGGGGCAAGTTACTCTGTCTCAGCAAATTGCACCGAAAATATCGGCTAGCAGAGAGGGCAATAGTGCAAAATCTGCCTCAGCCAATCGTACTATGTTTGGCCACTTAATGCTGTAAAATAGATATATTATATAGATTATTGCAAGCCTTAGAAATCTGGTCATCAATACTGGAGACATGTGCTACCATAATCCAATTATCAAGCCACAGAGTGACAGAGGAGTTGAAGAAGAGTCACATACAAGACTCGCCAGAACAAGCAGTAACAGGTGACATTTGGTAATGCTGTATGGAAATACTGTGATACATCGACAGTCACTGGAATTCAATTTTTGCCCTACTTTCTGGATCTATGAAACAGCAAGAGGCCACGCTAACTCTCATCCCTGTTTAACCAATATGAAACAGCTACAGCACAACTGAAGAAACACATTTATTACCTCCTTCAACTTTTCCACATTATCTATCACTTTTTCACATATATCATTGGCAGCTTTCAGCTTTTTGCTCCATTCCTCCAGGGTTTCTGGGCCAGTGGTACTTGTTTCATCTGTTGACTGGCTAGTTTCCTCACTTTGGCAAGATAAGGATGACATTGTAGGATCCAGAAGAGACTTTAGTTGTGTCTGTAAACCAAGGTTTTTACCCCTCAGATCTTCCACTTCTTTTTGCAGGGATTCTATTTCATCCTGAAGGCACCAAAAATTAAAATATCACAGGAATTAAGATAACAAGTCAGATTAATTAAACAATACTGGCAAGTTCCCACAGCACTTTAGAAGCACCATCTCTCCGGCAAACCCAAATGCCTGCCTTTACTTACACAAGGCTCCGTGTGCTTACGTGCTCTGCTTCAGGCAGGATTTTATCAACACACATGCTGAAACACGGCGCAGGCTTTAGCGAAGGGAATCCCCCGCCTGCACGCAGGATCCTGAGCAAACTGGCTGGCAGACCACAAACTCTAGAGTATTCAGCAACAAGGCTCAACTTACTAGGGCGCTCTCTGAGATGATCTCCTGCATAAAATGTGCTCTTAAGGGGGTCCTCTGCTAATTCATTTGCTGTTAATTGGGTATGATATGCAAGAAATACCCTGAAACATCTTATGCTCAGATGCTGAAAGTGCCTACATTACAAGTGGATGCAGGACTGCCTGGAAGAGCTTGCTCAACGGTAACAGCTGCACCAATGCAAACAAGTCCAAGGTAAAAATTCTTGAAGACCAACGAACAAGGCTCTTAACTGCATCAATTGGGAGCCAAACAGAAGCACGGAATTCAAAAACACCCTGTTTAAAGGTGAAAAGACTTTTTTTCCTGTCTGCCATGCTTATACTTGAGTTGTTCAAGCTCAGACTGCCCAAGCAAGCCACATAATGATATTAACATAAATCCAGGGCATATTTACATTAATCATACTACTTTTTTTTTTTTTTTCGCCCAACACGAGAACAATCATTTTAAAACAGGAAGGTTTTTCTTTTTGAAGAGATTTATGTTATCTTATCCCTAGCCATAGAATTTGAAGGTCACTTACTAGAAATATACAAAACTTTCTTCTCCTGATCCCTCCATAAAAGAAATCGCATTGTAGGTACACCTAGCATAAAAGACAACCCTAACTTCCATAATGGTAGGGATATACATAGGGTCCATTTCATAGAATCATAGAATCCTTAAGGTTGGAAGGGACCTCCAAAGATCACCTAGTCCAACCCCCCTGCTCCAGCAGGGACACCTAGAGCACGTGGCACAGGGTGGCATCCAGGCAAGTTTGGAAGATCTCCAGAGGAGACCCCACAATCTCTCTGCGCAGCCTGTTCCAGGGCTCTGTCACCCTCACTGTTAAGAAAACAGTTTCCTTTCTCTCATTCCCCTTGCTATGAGACAAGTGTCCTGGAGAAACACAGGATGTCTTCATACAGCTGCTGCTAAGGAAACAACAGCTGAGAAGAGGAATCAAGCATGTACCTTATTGACAACCTCTCCTTTCTTCCTAAGAGAATATTTTTCAGTTGGAGAGCGGCCAAGCATTCAGTCATTTTCAGAAGACAATAAAGCACCAACAATTAAAAATTAATCTATGATAGTAGACTCTAGTGGGCAATACCCTTCAAAAATGTAGCCTTGCTGAGTAACATGGAATACATCAAAAGATGTCTGTATTTGTAAAACTAAACTAAAATATGTGTGTCTGTGTGTGTGTGTGTGTGTGTGTGTGTGTGTAAAAAGAGGACCCTCTCATCTCAACTAGGGGTGAAATTTCCATGCTACTCAGGATATACTGGCTATACTTGGTTACCTGTGAGTTAGAGAGAGTTTCACTGCTGACTTCATTGGGATCACGTCAACTAACAGCAAGTCCTCTCTCCTAACCTCAACCTGAAGATGCCATTTTAATGCAGCTGAGTTGCATGTAGGTTCAGTATCAAGCTTGGCTCAAAATATATTATTATTAATAATACAAAATAAAAGCAACACTAGAACCCTGAGAGCGAAGAGACCTCCTGGACCTATTAACTTTCGTTGTAGTTCACATGAAAGGTCACAACAGTTCTCACATACCCACCTCATACTCTTTGTGGAGTAATTCAAGTCTGGTTTTACGCAGGTGTTTCCTGACTGTTGGACTAAACACAGGATCACTTTCACTTGTTCCTCCTAAAGCAACACAGGATAAAAACTCAGTAATATTGTTTCCTTTAAAGTCATTTCAATGTTACTTACCCATCTTAGAATGTTTTTCATACTATTATACACGCACACAGACACACAAACAGCTGAACAGTGGACCAAATTACCATGGCAGAATATAAATTCCTTTCATTTTTAGAGGAGTTGACAAGGAGTATCTCTTAATGATGTTTAGGTGTCAAAATCCTCTCAAAATTTGAAAATTCTAACTTGTACTTTTGTTGATAGAATCTTATTTTATTGAATATACTACTATTCAAAGAAGGTGAGTGGGTAGAAAAAAAACACTTTTACATTAATTTAGCACAAAATTACGCAAATTTGTAATGTAAAATTGTTTAGATTTATTTTCCCTTGACAGGACCAGATATCAAGGCTGATATTTCTACCTCAAATTAAGGTAGACAGTACTTAACTGTATTTTGGGGAAACAAACAAACAAACAAACAAACAAACAACAACAACAAAAAAAGGTGAGGGAAAACAAGAGAAAAGAAGACTATAGGCTCACTCCAAATTCTGCTTCGAAGTATTTTATTTCCCAGCTAAATAATGCCCTCTTAGGTCAAAAGGTTGCAATACATAGGTAGAGTATCTGAAGTGAGATGCACCTTTCTTCCAGTTAAACGAATTATCCATCAAGATCTAAAAGAGCAATCATCAGGGCTGCTGGGTACTTGCTGCCTGTGAATAATCAAACCATGAATATAAGCAACATCCTTGGAAGTTTTACCTTGTAGTTTTGTACACTCCTAGAAAGGTGTAAAGTCATTTCTTCCTTAACACTGGTAAAAAATGCACACGAACCTGGACATCTCTGAGCTCCAAAGTTCAAAGCTGAAAGTTGTCCTTACCTATAATTTCCTTGCAGGGATTTTCAGGTGTGATAGGAATCCTGCAAGCTGGACACTGATTATTGTTCTTCAGCCACACATCAATACAAATGGAACAGAAGACATGGTTGTTGACACAGATGACTGGGTGACGCACCTTGTAGCGTTAAGAAAAAGAGCAAGCAAACAGAGAGACACTATGAGTACCTTATACTTTTTACAGGTAATGAAATAGGAAAACATACTACTCCAATATATACTACTCCAATACCATACACTTACTCCTCATGTGTATAGTTGCACTTGATGATCTTGAAGGTCTTTTCCAACCATAATGATATGATTCTAAGTCTGGTCATAAACAGGAAAAATACCTTGTTGTTCTGCTGCACGAGAAGTGATCTCCTGACTCAGCAGTTCCAAGCTTCCCCATTAGTGGTGTCACCAAACCTCAACCATCTTTGCAAGCCTAAAGGCTTTGGTTCCAAGAGCTCCTCGGTACACAGCGTGCTGGGTACCCCCGTCACTGCATTACCCCTACGACTGCAGCCAGCCGCTCCAGCGAAACCCACTTGTCTCCCTAAGCAGGGGGATGCCACGTAGGAACCGATTTCCAAAAGTGTTCTCCTCCCGAACGGGGGATTGCCTCTGGCAACAGCCAACACTTTGTCTTGGAAGAGGCATCACTGAAACAGACAGGATTTCGGATTACATTTAGCCCAAATGTAATCAGCTGCATGAAAATCAACCTTAAAAAGGATAAGGGCCAAATCCATAGAGCAGAAATATGAACCAGTAATTACTAATTCAACCCTTCTGCTAAATATGCATTACTGCTAAATAAGTCATTACCTAAGAATGGGGCAACCGAAAGCTTAAATATTCCAATCAGATGCAGATCCTTTCCATAAGCTTCCCTCCATTCCAGACCAGCAGTGTAAACAAACATTTAGAAAATATTAATGATAATGCATTATTCTCTCTTGTCACTTAACTATAAATCCTGTTTGAAAGCGACGAAGCACAGAAGCACCAAAAAAGAAAACAGAAGAATGAAAAAAAAAGCTTCCCCCATATCTATGCCTTGCTGAAGCATGTGTTATGGCTTACAGTAATAGGCACTCTCAAGTCTCTCAAGACTTACCATTAATATCTTCTTAAAAATAATTGCTTGATTCCTCCACCACTATCTTCGTTCTAAAGGTCTATTTTGAGACATACAAGCAGTGGTATCTATTACTTTATATTCTATTGCATTGCTTTTATGAAGCACTTAAAACCCAAATTCAAGAGAACTCCTATAACTTTCAAAAAGCCCTATCACCCTCAAGATCTTCCTCCCTCTACTTTTAGAAAGGTAGTCAAGCTACAAAGAAAGATGAAATGTTGTCAGGGAAAAAGCAAGCAACTGGAAAGGACAGCTAATAACCACTTTGGAAAACAGACTGGATGTGTCCTGTAGCAATCATACCTACAGCATCAGCATTGCCCAAGCTAAACAAAGAAAACCCAAGCATTTTATCACATAAATACATATGGATCTGATTCAAGGCCCAGATCTGTCAGGCTCTTCCCCAATTTACTTTCTGTGCCTCTGTCACATTACAGGATTCACATTATAAAAAAATCCATTATGACAATCTTAGGAGCCTAAGGGTTTGCATATACACAAACAGAAACTAAGTTCCTAAAGGTGTGAATAGGAAAAGAGTAAGTGATTTCTCAAAGTGTCTGCAGACTCTCACCTCTAATTAAGGAGTTTTTTTTATGATTAATACAAGTGTTCACCACAAACTCTTGAAGAGTTCAAATATTACAGTTTCAAGCATCAAAAATATATCTCTGTCACTTACTTTAAAAAAAAAAAGCAAAGCCAAGCTCTTCCAGCTTTTTCATCATCACTAAAAGGAAAAAAAAAAGACAAACAAAAAAAAAAGAAAACTTTTTCTCTGGACCAGCTTCTTCCTTACTCAGGAGGAGTCAGAGAAAAGCTACATAGCTTTGATTGCATATAAAGCAAAAGAAAATAATAAAGTCTAAACAGTGAAAGACATTTCAGGAGTGCAGGTCTCCTCCCACGGGAGCGAAAGACCCTCAGCTCCCCCAATCCTGCCATGCAAACGCACTTCCTGCAAGTGAATAATTATTCCATATCTCTAGCAAAGTAGTAAGTCACGTTTATTGCTCTCTAGGGTACAGTGCTTGTGATTTAGACACCTTCACAAGGCTCACCGCAGTGCTGCGGTGCGTGACTGCTTTCGGTAGCTCACAATCCACACAAAGCAAAGGAGGCAACAATAGCAGAAGCTGCAGGTAAAGCTCTTGTCACTGAACGCAAAGGCTGGGCTGCAACTTTTCTCCAAGAAGTCTGCCAGCTGCCACAAGCTCATGATGGGCAGGTAACACTGCCTACTCGGGACCAAAAACCAGCAAATTCTACTGTATTACAGTGCAGTTTCAGTTCCTCAGGCAACCACAGAGGCAAAGCAGACTTCAGCTTCTCAGGCAAGGCTCGAGGAGGTGGGCGACTTTCAGGAACTTCTGATTTCTTCCCACTCAAAATGCAAACACTGATGACGTTACCACGCTGCTGGCATGCACTGAAGCCTCAAATCCTGCACACACCTATGCTGCTTTGAGGGCAGTTGTAGACCTTTAAGCAGCAGGCATATATGCAGAAGACATCTAATAGTACTGTGTGAATGCCTATGGCATTCACATGGGAGGGATTCCACAACACACACAAAATTGTGTGTCCAAGCCCTTGCAAGCTGTGATCACTAGGCCCAAGAGAAGAGACCCTCTGTCATTCCAGACTGAACAATCCTGGTAGATACAGACAGAAAAGAGAGGCCTGAAACAGTGGCAAGTTTTTTGGAGTTCCAAGTGTTTGGATAATGATGCGCTCAGCTACAAATAAAACTAAGAAGGCTACACTAAAACAGCATTCAGATTATAAACATAAAATGTAGTTGAGCAATTTAACTCGGTATAAATGCTTATTTACTCATTTGGCAAATAGACTTTACAAATATACCGAGAAAATGGATAACAATGTTTTTCACACTCCCAAGATTTCTGCTCCGTTAAATACAAGGAGTGGATGACATTACTGAAGGAGTCTTTATCGGCTATGTTTTTTTTTTTTTTTTTACTGTCTCACAAACTATGCACAGAAAATTTAACTAACATATTTCATTATTTTGCATCAAACCCTTTGCACATTTTGCAAACATATATGAAGATGTATTTTCTCATTGTAGGGTAGAACATACACTAAGTGGGAAGCCTGTGCTACAAGTACTAGAATAGGTTAACTCTCCATTCCACTTTCTGCTTTCTCCTGGAAAACAGGACAAAAACTGCAATATTAAACAAGACAAAGTTTTTCTTCCTCTAGTCTAACTCTTGAAAACAGAAAAGCTTTTTCTAAAGTCTGTCAATGAAGTAATAAGCTGCAGAAAAAGACTCATAAGAAAAAAAGAAAAAAAGTCAGCATGAGCAGCCAAATTTTGCCAAAATTGAAATAATTTCAGACTTTTGGGAAGGAAAGCATTCACTGAACCGATTACAGATGTCACCACAAGATTCATGTGTAACGTGAACGTATTAGTTCACTGCAAGATGCCAAGAAAGAAGAGTGGGGAAAACTCTTCCGGTACAAACTCCAGTACAAACCTGATCGATTTCACAAGTAGGAGACAGTGACATGAAATGAGGCTTCACAGCAATCTATGAATGAATTCATAACAAGGTCATTGAGTGCTTAGATTACTGGAAATTACTGGGAGAAGATTTAATTGGCAATAAGTTACCAGTTTGTTTTAATCTTCTCCTTTTCAAATGAAATCTACCCTGAATAATAGAGACAGTTAATCTGTGCTCTTCTCCATTCATACAAACCAGAAAAGGAGAGAAAACAGGGCCACAGCTGGGACACTTTATTTTGTTTCCACAGAAAAGCCAAGAAAGGCCTGACCATGGCTGATGAAGCCACGAGGCTGCTGAGGCACGTGGGGAAGAGGAGATGTCCGCCTGCTTTTACCACCTGTGCTGCACCTATTTTGCACCTCCAACACATTGATC
The DNA here is from genome assembly GCF_059628265.1 of Tinamus guttatus. NCBI lineage: Eukaryota > Metazoa > Chordata > Aves > Tinamiformes > Tinamidae > Tinamus > Tinamus guttatus. The sequence goes on along the minus strand of NW_028288592.1, from coordinate 2,020,095 downwards.
CCTTTGTCATTTTATCAAACAAGCAGCAAAGATCTCAGAGCACAGGCCAGGTGAACTAGAAAGAACCAGGAGAGTAAATGCCAGAGAGTGAATATAAGGGTTATTTGTATTTCTTTGTAATTTCTGATGTGTTTAAAGAGGTTTGCTTTGGTTGGGGGCACAAGGAAATGAGAAAGAACAGAAATGGAGAAAGAAAAAGAATGTTAGAAGCAACTAGTGACAGCTACTAGTTTTGTGGGCTGCTAGAGAAGAATGGACCGGTGACAGCCTCCCCTCCAGAGGAGGAAAAGCACCGAAACCCTCTTGGACGAGAAAGAGGGAAATGAGGCTTTTCCTCCAAATCGCTGGCACATTGTTCAGTGATTTTTTTAAATCCCCTTAGTTGCACGACTTTCATTTACAAACCGTTTCGCTCATCCTCTGTGATACAGGGCTCAGTCACAAACTCACTCGAGTTTTTAAAATGGTTAAATTCCTACAGACAAAGGCAGGAATAAAACAATCCCCCTCAAAACCGCTGCCCTGAGGGCGATACCCCCAACACTTTATTTTTGCTGGGGGGTAAGGGAGAGCTATGGCCCCAGCTCAGCACAAAGTCCCCACTGTGGCAGAGATGGCAACAGGCTTCGCCACCAGCTCTCCCAGGGCTGGGATCACCCCATTCCCCTGCCTCTGGAATCGGGGATCCGGACGTAGTCCGAGGCAGGGTCCATGGAGATCCTTGGATACAGCTGGGGATGGGATCACCCCTTCTGGGCACCGGAGAGGCGCGTTGTCCCGCATTACTACAAGGCGGGATTATCTCCCCCTCCCACACACAGACACACAAAGGGGCCTGAGCCCTTCCCCGGGGACCGGGTTCCCCCTCAGGACTTGTCGCTCTTCCTGGATATCCGCCCTCCCAAGGGGATCCTCCGGGGAAGGGAATAAGGGAATCACCTCTCCCTTCCGCCGCCCCCCGCCCCGGATCTCGCCCGTCCCGCGGCCGGGATCGCCCCCCTCCCCCCGCCTTAGTTCCCCCCGTCCCGCTCGGAGCGCTTTGTAACGCGGCAGAGCCGGGCAGGGCCTCTCCGAGCAGCCGCCGCCGGTGGAGCGGGGGGACACGAGGCCGCCTCGGGGAAAGGCGGCGGGCAGAGGCGGCGCCGTTACCTTGCCCAGGCAGATGTGGCAGGTGATGGGCAGCGTGAGGGAGAGCGTCACGCTGGGGCCGCTCTGCGCCATGGCGGCGGCGCGGGCCCCGCGGCGCGGAGCTCCCGGCCGCTCCCGGCCCGGCCCGGCCCGCGGGCGGCAACGGCGGCGCGCAACGGCCGCCGCCCCGCGCCCGGCGGCGGCTACGGCGAGCGCGCGGGGCCAAGATGCCGCGCGCGCGCGCGCCGCGGGAGGGCAGGGGAAGGGATGGGGCCGCCCCGCGCCGCCATGGCCGCTGCTCGGCCCCCGCTGCCCCGTGCCCGCATGGGGAGCTCGGGGCGTTTGGGGCGGCCTCCCTGCAGGGGAGCGTTTCCCTGCGCACGCAATGCGCTGTTTTCACGGTTTAGTCAAGGAATTTGTGGAATAATTTGTCCAATAAATCCAAACAATTAAGTCCTAAGCACCCCCCTGCACCCTCTGTGCTTCTCTCTCTTGGTGGCGTGAGCACGGATGGGACGAACCGGAGGAGAACTACGGCTGTGGTGCCCATCAGCCACATCACCGCTCTGGTGGCCACAACCCTGGTGACCACCAACTTGGTGGCCATTGCCTTAGTAGCCATTGACGCCCTGGCCATCACCCTGGTGGTCGTTGGCCTGGCTGTGGTTGTGGAGGGCAAAGCAAAAATCCCAACCATAGGCAATCCCCCAAGCGATGGTGCAGGTTCAGTAACGCTGGACGATGCCTGGAGAGACCTTCCTGTGCTGGTCCATGGTAGCCACAGAGTCACCTCCACAAGCCAAAAACCGGGTGGCCGACACTCCAGAGGGCTGTGCTGCCATTCAGAGGGACCTAGACAGGTTGGAGAGTTGGGTAGAGAGGAACCTCATGAGGTTCAGCAGGACAGGGGGGTCCTGCACCTGGGGAGGAATAACCACAGGCACTAGGACAGATTTGGGGTTGACCTGCTGGAAAGCAGCTCCGCAGAGAGGGATTTGGGAGTCCTGGTTGACAAGAAGTTAACCATGAGGCCGCAATGTGCCCTCGTGGCCAAGAAGGCCAAGGGGATCCTGGTCTGCATGAGGAGGAGCGTTGCCAGCAGGTCGAGGAAGGGGATCCTGCCCCTCTGCTGAGCTCTGGTGAGGCTGCACCTGGAGTATTGTGTGCAGTTCTGGGCTTCCCAGTACAAGAGGGACATGGAGGGTCCAGCATAGGGTGACAAAGATGATTAAGGGACTGGAGCATCTATCTTATGAGGAAAGACTGTTTAGCCTAGAGAAGAGAGGACTGAGAGGAGAGCCGATCAACATGTACGAGTACCTGAGGGGAGAATGTAGGGAGGATGCGGCCAAACTCTTCCTGGTGGTGGCCACTGGCAAGACAAGGGGCAATGGGTACATGGGAAACACAGGAAGTTCCACCTCCATATGAGGAAGAACTTCTTTCCTGTGGGGGTGACAGAGCCCTGGAACAGGCTGCCCAGAGAGGTTGTGGAGTCTCCTTCTCTGGAGATCTTCAAAACCTGCCTGGAAGCAGATGATATAAAATGGAAATGTAAATGCATGAAATGAAAAATTATTATGTTTTGAGATTTAAACAGAACCACTGATATGTGAAATACATTAAAAGAATTTATCAAGCACTTAGCAAAAAGCACAGGGAGCGAATCCCAGTGAATACCTCTTTCTTAGCTTTATTTCTATATTGATTTTTACTGAAAAGCAGACAATACCAAGAGCAGAAAGGATAAATACATGAAAGAGAAATCAAAAACAAGGAACTACATCCTACAATTGACTTGTGAAACCCTTTTAAATGAGTCTGGGATAAAGCTGGAGCCTTTTCAAAGGCATAACTTTCCCTGCTTCAAAAAAGTGTAAGTAACTGGAGAGTGACCTGATAGAGAACAAGATCTGTTAGGATGAATATATTTTCTCTCAACCAAAAATAGCTCATAAAAAAGTGAGTTATTTTTCTGAATAGGCTGCTAAAAGGAATGTATTTTCTGTTTAAGGAGGTTAAACTTATTTGTTTAGCAGATTTCTGCTGAAGTTGGATGCCTAGACAGTGAAAAAATACTTCAAAAATTATTTGTGATCTAATAGTGCCTGAGGTTTAGTTGGAATTTATGGGATGATGTTACCAACTCTTCTGGGGCACAGAAAATATTTAATTCTGCAGTGCTGCGAGAGAGACCGCGCAGAGAGAAGGAGAGAGCTGGAGGGGTAACAATCTGCTGCGGCTAAGGGGAGCTGAGAAATGTAACGTGACGACAGGAGGTAGCGAGTGCTTAAAGCGCCCGAGCTAGTCGAGGCAGCAGTTGTGCAGGCAGGAACAGGGCCTTTTCATCCAGGCGCTAAGAGGAAGCGGGTAAAAACCTCCCTGGAATGCCTGGAATGTCTGCCGAGACCGGAGGTGCACGAGTCTGGCAGGAGAGCAGCGGTGGGTCGATTGCTGCAGAGAAAGGACGGAGAAGGATGGGTCAAAACCCAAAGATCAGAATCCTCGATCGTCTCTTTTGGGATTAAAGTTTAAACTCGTTAAATTCATCAGCTACTTCCGTACGTGTCCTGCAGTCTCAGGGACTTTGAGACAATTAATGGTGTAAATATGCAACATAAAAACAAAAATGAAAATTTATTTGGTGAATCTTTTAAAGGAACCAATGTAGTACGGGATAAGCTGGCCAGAGTACAAAACTGAGCCAGTAGATCTTTTCAATTTGAGACTCCTTCCTGCTTTTTTGGCTCTTAAAAGCCAAATGAAGCTACTGTATTTTTTTTTTTTTTTTTTTTGCTAACAGGGCATGGGTGTTTTAGATACATGTACATGTACATTTTTTTTTCTCTTTTTTATATTCTTTATGGTGAGGTTGAAGCGACCGTGGGACCTGCCAAACAGTGACAAAACAGAATATCCACTCTTACTATTCACTTCTGCAACACTAAAGTCTGCCTGAGTTTGCCAAAAGGCTGAATCTTTATCTTTTCAGAAGGGTTTCGCAGGCAATTTTACATGTTTCAGGGGAAAATACTGTGAAGTTTGCCTAAAAGCAAGAGTAGAGGTCCAAAGATGGGACTCTTCTGCCTAAGTTTGGAACCGCGATCCTCAGAACGAACTGCTTTCAGAAAGTGAAGACAGGCTTTTTCCCTTCTCCTCCGAATTTTGTTATTGGTCTGCTCTGTACAGTGTCAACCTTCCTATACAGCTTCTGCCTTGCTGGGTCCTACTGTTTGACTCCTGGATGGGGATGCTCAGGCTGCCTAATCCCATGTTCTTGATGCTGGAAATATACAACTTGCCATCTATACTGTGTAAGCTCTGTAAATTACTCTTGCTGCTCGCTCTTTGAGAGCTCCTATTTGACTTTAATTTTAAAGGAGAGGTTGAATTTCGGCTTTTTCTTTAAAATAGGCGCTTGATTTTGGCTGTGGAGAAAATGCTAAATGTTGCACCCGCAGAAAGGAAATAAAAAGGAGGCCAGAGGCCAGAACGTAATTCTCTGGCCATTGGGTAAGTGGACTTACCCAAGTGAAAGCGTAGCTTTGGCAGTTTAATCATGCTCGAGATTGACAGTCGTGTATGAGCTCGGTGCACTTAATCCTCTCCTTTGCATAAAACAATAAAAAATCACAATAACTTTTACAGAGGCAGTTTTCATTTTGGTTTTAACTGCCCTAACTTTATCTCATCGTAAGGTAGAAGATGCCTCCTGTCAGGCACTGTTATCCGTAAAGGACTTTAAAGTGACTGGCTCAGGCTCAGACACCTTCCTTTTAGACATCTAAAGTTAAGTGCAAAAGAACAGAACCCGTTCTTTTTGACCCATTTGTAAGACGTTTTTGATCCTGCCCACGTGACACTTTCGTTTTTCTTGCTGCACGTCAGCATGGAGTCAAACAAGTAAATAAAAATGCTGGCTTGCATTTGAAGTCAAGGGTTCAACCCACGTGCCTAGAAGGTTCCGCGACCTCCCTTTTTGCTGTTGAGGAACGCATAAGAAGTTGATACCCTGTCAGGCCCTTTTTAGATGAATATTCTATCTGAACAAAATGAGGTGTATTAGGATGACATCCTAGGGCAGGAGGAAGTTCCAGGAGCACTGTGTTGTGCAGGCCCTCTCTAACACACCTTCAGTGTGTGGTTTAGTCTAAAGATAGATTCACGGGCCCTGTGGGCAGCTCAAAATGTGAGGAAATGTCCTCCAATCTCAAGGCTATGTGGTGCTGTCCGGCTTCGTTCACCTTGCCTAAACTCTCTTCCTATTAAAGGGTTGCTCTTGTCAAATCTGTGCACCTACCTGTGGCACATACAGCATTTTTTGAGCTGTGCAAATGAGCTAGTCCATTAAAAAGTATGGGTAAACAGTGCTCTGTCTGTATCTTGTGTCTCTTTTATTCACTAGGGAATACAAAGCCTTAGTTAAACAGGCAATATAATAGAAAAGGGTGAATTTTAGCTGCTTTTTAATAATGGAAAATTCTGACATCTCCAAAGTTGAACTGACTCCAGGAAAACCAGCTAGCCATACACAGAACATCTTCAAGATTGGGCTCTTATTCTGCAAATTGTGGCTGCTACTGAAGCTCTGATGTTCCTCCTCACATCGGAGTTTGGACCACAGAATATGTTAGTGAGAAATAGGTGTGTTACTGCGACAGGGCTTTCCTGATCTTAAAATGTCCTTAGGACAGCCTTAAAGTGCACCTTGTGGTGCACTTATACCATCTGGGCACGTCTCCCCGGGATGTAGCATGGATAGAGGCCAAGCAGTGCAACACACAGGAAAATTTGGGAAAAAGTACGAAGATCGTGAAGGTCAAGGATTTCCTAATTTTTCTTCCTCGGGAGCAAGGGGAAGTTGGAATTAACGGTGTAAATCTTAATGGGTGGATTGTGCTGAGCCGTGCGGTTCACCTCAGTTGTTTTCTCCATCTCAAATGTTTGGCAGCCAATGAGAACATTCCGTCAAACCGGAGATTTATAATGAAAAGTCAACCCTAATTGAATTTCTTCATTAAGAACACCATCAAACAGATACAGAACACCTTACGCCACCTTGTTTAAATTAGATTCATTTTTCTGATTAATTATTAAAAGGAAAGTTTAAAAAATCATAAAATCTTAAGTGCTATTAAAAATTGATTAGGAATGCATTCTTTCATTGACCCAGTTTGTATATTTTTAAATTTTTTTCATCAAAGCTAATACATTTGAGTAGCTGCCTCATGCAGAAGTTTGTAATCATTTGGTCATCAGTCAATTAATCACAGCTTCATAAATATTGATCTCGGATTACATTTATTTTTCATTCTTGAAAGATAGTTTTTTATTAATTTAGGCTCACTCACACACGTTGCGGCTTGCACTGAGATTATTTTAAAAGTCCTATTAAAATTTAATTTGAGTAGCCAGCCAACAGCGCAGGCCCCGCGCACGGTGCCTCCTTTCGGCAGGTTTGTCACCTCGTCCTGAAGGGACCTGGGTACCCAAAACTTGTACTCGCTGGCTAGCCCGTAGAAGTTGCTTTAGTTGGAAGTCGCAGGCTGGTGCCATCCTGAATAAAAGGAGTAGTTTGCAAATACGTGCAGGAAACCCTATTAGACATGAATACATGGCAGGTAGGAAGGCATAGCTGGAAAGCAGCCCGAAACCTTCACTGGGCAGGAGGAATTCTTTCCCATTCCAGCCTTCCCGCTGCGATAGGCTTGGGTCCTGCCTCCTAATCTCTAGTAAAAGGCGTTTTAAGACAAACTGCTGTTTCCCAAACCTGACTTGAGTGAGGGTTTTGGAGTGATTTGATCATGCAGCAAGTGTTCCCTTTCACACCTTTGTCCCGAGAGGGACATCTTTAACATCTTTAAAAAGTCCCAAGGCTCATCGTTAATGTCTGAAGTCAAAACTGGTTCCCCCTCTTTGCCATTTCAAAACCATGTCTATTTTGGCACAGCTCTTCTGAAATACAGCCTCAAATCGTGGTCAACTGTGGTTCCCACTGTCAGTACAAATGGGAGTCATGTGAATCCCCATCAGCATTGCATATTTTCACTGAGTTTGGTGTGTTGTATGGAGAATGAATCATTTTTAAGGCTATTCATGTATTGAAGATTGAAAAAAAACACTGTTCCAGGTCCTTGCATCCAAATTATCTTTTGGAGTCCTATTCCCCAAGCAATCTCTATTATTCCTTTACCATATATGAAACGTAGTGCAACATCCTCCTATACACCTGTTGTACTCACAACACTCTTTTTTTTCCCATTAAAAATGAATGACACTGCGACAAGTTCTCAGACCTCTTTCCTTTAAATCTCACTCTTACCCTTACTCTTCTGCCCTTTCACAAAAGTTATGCTGTAAAGACCATGTCAGAGACAGCATGTGAAGAGGGCATCCAAACAAGACGTTTAATAAGCTGAAGTTGTCTAATAAACAGCATCTGAGCATTTCTTCGGAGCAGTGTGGCCATCTGAACTAGCCGCCCATTTCTTCTATGTTTTGACAGATGCTAGTGCGAGTGGGAGCAATGTGTTAAGTTTTATAATTTAAAACTTTATAAACTATCAGCTTGGTAATCCTGGACAGTCTTTGCTGGCAGAAAATGAAACGAAAGAAAAAGCTCCAAAGCAAAAGGGAGAGATGATTCAAATAAAGCTCCAGCTTTTCCTGGCTTTCTGCTGCAGACACCTGCAAAATGGCCCAACTGGAGTTTTTGCACTGAAGTATTGTACCACTAACTCACTGTTCAACAACTTCGGCACTTCTGAGAATATCAACTTTAGTTTAATATTGAACTACTAGTTTAGGGAAATGCGTCTTTTTCTTGGATCCCTTTTTACTTGGTATCTCCCTGAATACAGAACTCATTGAATGGAATGTATGCAAAGCCGTATGTTTCACCCAAATCATTTTAACTTCATAGTACATGTAAGAGGAAAATACTACCTCTCCTGATGGTATAAAGATTAGATGGATATTTCTGTTTTGTGAAATATGCTAAATTTCATCTTAATTGGATTGAGTGGATGCAATAAGTTCAGAGGATGCAAAGCTCTGCTGATCTTTGAAAGGCTTTCAGATTTTTTTTTGTTAAAGGTGAAAAAAAAAAGTGTCGTTCTGCGTTTTGTCACTATAGATATTTGCCCTGCACGCAGAAGCAGAGACCTTTGGAGTGCAGTGGCAGCCAGAGCACCGTATATGGCACCTCGTGGGACCAGCCATTCATCAGCAGGATATATAAGATGCTACGGCTCCAAATCAGTCCCAGGCCTTTTCTTGCCTTGCCCCTGAAATCTGCAGTCCCAGTTTCTCTGCCTCTTCGTACAGCAGTGCTTAGCAAAGACGTTTAGCATTCAAGTAATTTCTGTTGTTGTCTGTTATGGTAATGCTACCGGATCAAAACAGAAATACCCAACCCCGTTTTGAGTAGCTTGGTAGCTTGTCAGACATGACGGCAGAGACGTCGGAGCGCTCCTGGGACAGCCCAGCTCTGGTAAATAAACCTCCGAGGCCACTTCCAGGAAAAACACGGCCTGAGAAATACACTGCTGTAAACATTTTGTACATTAAATATATGAGAGAGAGAAGAAAAGAGGTAGCATCCGCCCAGAAACTGCTGGAGCTTAATAGTTTACTTGTTACTGTTTTCTAAATCTATCCGGCGGGGGGTTACGTTGGGAAGGAAACGGAGAAACGGAAAAGCACAACCAGAAGCAATCGGAGCAAAGAGCCAATAAGCCAAGGGGACGGAGGGGACCCAAGGCAAAAACTGTAGCGATATCCTGGTGATGTTGTCAATATCCATCCACCCCTGCCCGAGCAGCAGCTGCAGCTGCTCCTCCAGCAGCTCCGCTCCCGGGCTGGCTCCCCCCTGCAGCTCCCCCGCGGCTCCAGGCTGGTGATGGGGACATCGGGGACGTCGCGGCAGCCCCATCGGATCGGGCAGGCGGGTTCCCCAACGCGCCCTTAGCGCAGGATCCACGTGGACGTCGCGGCAGCCCCATCGGATCGGGCAGGCGGGTTTCGCAATGCACTGTCACAGATTCCTCGTAGGATTCGCGTGGCTGAGAGAAGTAGGTATCGACACCTGAGCTAATCTCCACAAGCACCTCTGAGAGTCACGGCGGAGAAAAGAGCTTTCTAGGACATGACACATCATATACTAAGATACACATCCCAGACAGATTAAATTGATTGTGCTCTTAAAAGTGCCTTGTTTTTCTCCATTGACTATAAAGGGAGCCTAGGGAAGGCAGAGTAGACACTAAATAAATTTTAAGACAGATGAGATCGGAATAGAGAGGCATGTTTTAATCATCCCTGCAAACATGATTAGAAAAATAATGGGAGCTTTGACAAATAACCAATAGTCTTAATTTCAATGAATTTTTTTCATGATCATATCCTAAATTCAGTGGATTTAGAATCAAGAGGTTTATCATCTGCAGGCAGAAAGTCAGACTTATTTAAAACTCATCTTTCCTTACAAACAGCTAGACTTTTCCTTGCTGATAAATCTGGAAATGAACCATTCGGTCCAATGTATCCCGCCGGGAGCTTTCCTTGTAAGTGCCACTTCCTACAAAACGTCCTTTAAAAAGAACTGCACTCTGACAGTTTTGGGGAGGAACCTCTTTCTACATAAATGCACTAGTTTAGTTTGTTCATTTACACATTTTTTTCCTCCTCTCATATATTTTTTTATTATTAAGGGAAAGAGCTATGATCAGTGAAAAGAGGGGAATAAAGGCCACCAGTGAATACATATTTGTTGAGAGTGATTGTAGGGAAGCTGGACTGACCCGTCATCTGCACTGAAATATACGGATAATTTGTCCATTAAGTGCTGTCAGCAAAAATCAAAGAACTGACAACTGTGTTTGTCTTTTACTTCATTTTCTTGGCTGTAGAGAGTTAAATAAAACCCTGGATGTTATAATGGTCTCCCCAAAAGGCCCTAAATTTAACAGGAATTGAAAACTGGGAACCCAGCTTGCAGTGGCTGAGCCCTGCAGACCCCTATGGTCAGAGCATCTACCGACCACAGCAGGACTTTTTCCTGAGCACAAAGGGACCTAGAATGGGAGCAGAAGCCACTTTGCAGCTTCAACTGAAAATGCAGCTTATAAAGGCCATAAAAATGTGTTTTTCTTGTAATAGGCTATGAGTGTTTTAGATTCAAATTGGATACCTTTAAACTCGGAAGGAGAACGCTACTCACACTGATAACTTAATAGCACATCTAAATGTCTTTTAAAAGACGTCAATTTCCCTATTAAGACCAAATAGACTGTCTGTTAATTTGACAGAATATCCATGTTCCCTGAACTTAGGGCTATAAAAATTGTTCATCTGCTCAGTCACAGGCCATTTAATTTTGGATGCATCATTGCCAGTTGGTTACAGTAATTAGCATTCCCTGTATTGTGGCAGCTTCCCTGAAGCTATGCTAAGTAGGGTTACACGTCTGTATGGAAACATAAGCAGCCCTGTGCAAATGAGCCCGGCCACCCATCTTACAGACAGAAGCCCTGGCTACAGCTTCTTGGCTCAGGGTGCCCTATATGCCCACCTGCAGATCTTATTTACTGGTTATTAATGACACGAGCTGTAGGCAGCTGGGAAAGGCACAGCAGGCAGTTTAAAACCCCCTCTCCAAACTACCCTTGCAGCCTTCTCGTTTCTTTGATGCACACCTGATCTTTTTTTTTTTAAATTTCTTTTTTTTTAATCCACTCCTATTGCTCTTTTTTTTTTAACAAAGTTTGTGAGATGCAAATCAGTTCTTTGGATGTACATTGTGTGTACGTGCATATGAAAGCCTTCGAGCTGAGGCACGTTTGTTAATGCAGTTACTTGCCACTTAAAACATGGGGGGTTTCAAACATTTTGATCAGCCTTTCCCTACTATGAAAATATGTTGCAGATATTTTGGTTGGAAATGTTTTTTTCTTGTCTCCTAATGTCTAAAGTAGTGTTTTTGTTGGGTCCCTTCCAACCTTAAGCATTCTGTGATTCTCTGATTCTCTGATTCTATTTTTTTTTTTCTAGAGACACACCAGCTGCCAGTACAGGCGTATGGGAAGTGCTGGAATCGTAAAGGCTGGGATATACAGTACAATAGCCCAAGCCACAGATAAATTAAGGAGCGGCCGAGGTTTGTGCCGGTTGTTCTGCAGACTCCGCACATTTCCTTGTCCTGGGTCGCGCGTCTGCGCTTCCCGTTCGTTTCCTGGGAAACCGGCAGGCGGTTGTAGGCCCCGCAAGACGTAACACTAAGAATAATTCCTCCCATTTAATCCACCCCGCTTTTCACTTCTTAATATACTGGAAGGTAACTAATATTTAATACCATGAAATGTATCTGTGCATGTTTAATGATTCAATTAATCAGAGAGAAACCTTCTTTATAATTAAATATAGATAGGCTATAGTCTTTTCTTCTCATTGACTGATGCTGCTGAGAATAAGGGATAAGAATAATTTTATACTATTACTCTGTTTGCCTTTTATTAGGGCTCTGAACTGTTTAGGTGAGTAAGATCAACCATAAAACCACATTTTTCCGTAGAGTTATGCACTCTGCAATTTCTGTATTCCATAAAAGTCTAGCGGTTTGAATTTAGATACCAATACCTACGAAGACTCGCACATGTGTTTAAGCACAGGAGAAGTTCCACTGATGCTAATGCAGTTATTTGCATTAAATTTAAAGCATATAGTTCAGGCATTGCAGAACTGGCTTTTTGATTGACAACCTCTTTGAGAGGAGGTTGACTAATACCATATATACTTGCAGTGTAAGACCATGATTTGGGTGGGACTTTAATAATAATTCATTACTTTCTACTGAGTAGCAATTTTACTAATCTGCTTCTGGACCTCTTGACTTGATTACTTAAAGAAAGGTTATGAACTGTCACTGCAGTTTGTATGTCTCTTTCTACAGCTGCATGTAAAATTCTGTAACTATAGGGTACAAAGAAGCCAACTGTCTTCAATGCAGTATGCAGATGGAGTGCATATATTGGCAAGTTAATAAAATAAGGTAATGATGTACATGCAGGCAGATTTAAATATGGAAATGGAGATTTCCTGCTTCTTGACTTCATATAAATTGTTGAATATATTTGTTTAATGATTTATACAGAGCCTCCAGCCATAGCAACTAGGTGCTGTTTACAAAAGTTAAAACATAAATTACACAGACAGGCTACAACGGCCTTCCCTAAACGACCACCTCTGCTGCCAAGGACACCACATGTTAATAGTCACGCTGGGAGGCCATCCCTATCCGTTGAAATGCCCTTCTGTTTACCTGCCTCCTCCCCACGGATCCTTACCAGTGGATCCAGCAGCAGCTACAGGCAAATGCCATGAGATGCCACCAGACAAGCAGCAGCGTTAGGCTGTAAATGATGTGCTGCTTCTAATACAAGTGTTTTTAAATGAGTACGTCTCTAAGTTTGTGGGAACACAGCTGAATATACTTGAGTCCTTGGAAATGAATGTATGCAGTTACTGTGTTTCCACAGGAAACATGGGCCTTTTATATATTAAATCCATATGGGCTGGTAAGCTTAGGTAGCAGTCTCGAGTTTGATCATTTGACCTTTCCACATGAGAGCATAAAAAACTTACTTTTACAAGTTTTTCACCACTCACATTTCACCTCCTCATATTTTCAACATATATATCTACCTTTTCATGAATGGATATTGTTCCTTGTGATCGTAACAGGATAACAACTTACCCCCCAAGAAAACAAACAAACAAAACAAACAGAAAAGGTTATACTAGTCAAGGAACCTAGTTTGTAGAACAAAGACATGACTATACTCTTTCTATAGCACTTCAGTCAAGAAGGACCCATGAATTTGTTTTTAAGATGACCTGAAAGCAGAAAAAGGAAGAGTTTTGCTCAGTTTTGCCCAGATGTCTGCAGCAAAGCTAACATATGTTATTGGAAACATTTCTACTTGGACCTTAGAAATTATGGGTACAAAACCTGACTGATACCCGTGGGATTAGGTTCTCTTTGTAAGCATTTACTTAAGGGCAGTAATATGCTGCATTCAGATGTATTTGATAAAAAGGTAATATTCAGCAGAAAAAAAAAAAAGAAACTTCTCTGGATATATAGTGCATTCTACTAATTTCCAGAATGGTCTTTTAAAGGTGTTTAATAGGAACTGATGGCATTCAAGTAGGCTGGCTATCACATTTAGAACATTTAGTGCCTCAATACATGTTGTAAAGATTGGTGGTTAAGGTTTTAAGAATTCCTTTGTCGCCGCCACTCTTTTTCCTTCAATTCTAGCAACACGATCAACAACTGCAAGTTTGGAATGTTACACTTAGCCATATGTTTTTTGGATATGATCAGAAGACAAACATTCCTAAAAACATAGTTATCACATGGCCATATCATTAATACTTCAATCCATGTTGTATAAGACATACAAATATCTCTTGTTCAGGTGCATGAAAAAAAAGTATAAAGAATAATCAAGCTAATTTCTCGCTGGGTCCAAACCAAAGAAATTCTCATGATTGAAATTTTCTAGAATATAGAGTCAATATGAAAGCAATTCATGGTAAATCCACAGCAGAAATTTTTGAAATGCCTCTTTGGATATTCCTCAAGATAACAATGTATCAGGGAAAATGAAATAATCCAGCATTATATTAGAGTAGTAACACTATTATTACACTAATACAAAATTAGATACAGTTACACATCATGTCAAAATAAAAAGAAAAGCCGCTTCCAGCTCCAAAATAACATTAGCGTTCTTTTGCCACTAATGAAAAATATTAGGTTTAGGAAGGGAGTTTAAATACCTGGTGAAGTACATAATAACGAACAGTTCTTTTAAACTTTTATAAAAATGTCCTGTCTCAATTTTATGAAAAGCCTAAAGGGAATTGTTTGAGAGGGACTGTTTGAAAGGGATTGTTTCTGGTGAAGCAGCCAAACCCGTAAAGACCAAAGACTTCTTATTTCTGTGGAAAACAGTGGGCAGATAATAGTCATCAGAATCAGATAATCTACCACTTCAATAGAACCTCTGTAGGGATGTGTGGGGTCATTACTGCAAACCAAGAGCCTAATTTCTGTGTACTTCAAATATGAATAAATGTCACTGAGACTGTGTGTGTACAGCATGTTTGAAACCCTAGATGACCCTAACTGGGCATCTGAAAGCAAGGTAGTAAGAATTATAGATCACTTTGAAAAAGTTGGCTCTGGCAAATTTGGTTTCTGTCAGAGGTTCAGTGAGCAAGTCAGTCAGCTTTGCTAGGTCTATGCTCACATCTCAAGCCTCACAGTGGTGAGTAAGTCACGCTTGCATATGCTCAGTACTAGTCTTTGCTGAGTTTTCTTTGCTGGAATATTTATTTCAAAGAATTTTCTTTGGCAGCATTAGTCTTGGGGTACAAGATTGTGTGTTAGAAGCTCTTGGAAGCCAGTTTAAAGGTCTGTCCATACATAAGATTTGCATCAGACAAGCAACCTTGTTGCATTCATATGACTAGTTTTAAGGATCTGCTCCAAAACTTATAATAATTATGATGCATTTTTAAAGCTAGGTGGTAAAAGAAGAAGAAATAAAATGATTAACCTTTTACTTTTTAATAGATTATATTCTTCATTGGCAGATTTGTTTCAAAAATCAAGCCTTCTTGGTTTTCTGCCTCTTCCCATAAGCCTTCCTTTTCTTAAAGCCGAGATTTTATTCTTCCTTCCCTTTCTCTTTTTTACACTTTTATATCCTGATAGGATCATCCATCTTTTACTGTGTTTATTAAAGAAGAAAACTGGCAAACCAGAACTTTACAAAGCAAAATTTGAAGGACTCAAAAAGATTCAAAGAATCTGAAGAATGCAATAGCCAAGATGGGCAATGGCAGAGTTTGGGCAGTAGATAATCTATCAAGGAACAAAGGAGAGAGGAGGTACAAAGAGGAGAACAGAAAAATAAAAAGAGAGGGAGAGAGAGAACAACACCAGAAAAAGCTGCCTGTGAGATCTATTAGGCTGTGGAGCAGCGCCTGAAAGAAGTCTAACTACTAAGTTCCATTTAAATCTGGACTGGACAAAGCACTGAAAATATCCATCAGGGAACGATACTGTGTTGGCAGGCGCCTGGAATAGCCGATATAATAAATCTTGACTGCCCCTTCTTCCTGTAACTCCGTATTTCAGTATAAGGTATTCTTTATATGCAAATGCAGCATGGAGCATAGACTATATTGAATAAATAATGTAGTCATCTTGTGGGGTTTTTGTTGCTGCTGCTGTTGTATCCTGGGATCTCAAAGTGCTTTACACTGAGCTAATGTGTAATCACTGATGTAAAAACACCCTTGTAACACAGCTGCTGGCACCAATCTCACAGCAACACAACTTTTTATTTTTATTAATTTATCTATTTAGATGTATTGCGTTTATCAATTATTCTAGGCAACGAGGAATGAACAAACAAATGCATGGAGCCAAATCCATTAGAAACGAAGTTTGTTTGTTTGGTTCATTTATTCGTATACCCAAACAAGCCTGTAAAGAAAGCAGATACCTCATGGCCCCTTCTATTCAATGAAGAATATAAACTTACAGATAAGGTATCAGGAATAGCTGCAGGAATCTTTCTTAACTATTAGGGTGCATTTATTCCTGTTGAACATTGGCTCCAGTGTAGTTACTCACCCACTCCCAAGTACCTTTCCCAGGAAAAATGAAAGATCTGGTGACTCTTCTCCCAAGACTTGGAGAACAATAGAGTGGATGATCAGTCTTTCATGAACAATAAGAGAATGGAGAAGGAGAATAAAATGTTCCTTGGAAATTTTCCCTCCTTAGGCATTTTTGGTCCCAAAGCTTCCATCCCAGACTGAAAGGAAGGAAGGGATATGATGTGTGATAGTTTGTCACAAATGGGAATAAGCCTTCTCTTAGCAGTACTGAGTGTTCACCTCAGTGTATGTAAGAGTGCTCATCCCCTTGATGATGCAGAGTATGGAATAGTGTAGGTCCAATCATGTCTTGCTCAGGGAGTGATCTAGATTTCCTCATATTCAACTCAGAGTAATAAAAGGGGGATAAAAAGGAAAAGGTATGACGCTGCTGCATGCTGCAGCCTCTTGTACATAGTTGAGATATGGCCAGGATACATCTCTGGTCCTAAATACTGGGAAATGTCCGCATCAGGACTGATTCCTTGCTGTAAGTTCCGCACTGCATAAGCAGTGTAAGGCAGATGACCTTTTTCTTATGGCACTAAATCCCTAATGCTACCTGCTGTCTTTGCACAGTGCTTTGGAAGGGGCTATAAGGTATGAGAATTGAAAACCATGTAACATTTCTGCTTTGCCATGTAATTCATCAGTTCCATGGATTTGTGTCAGATCCAGCATTCTCCCGGTAGCAGAACTTTATGCATGTTCCGAACGTAATACTGAGATGTCTTGTCTAGGTTTTGTATTTTAGACTTCTGTGAGAGAACAACTCTGCTTTGAGTTCATGATTTCTGTGAACTCAAGTGTTTAGTTCATCATTCTGCAGAACAAGAAAAAAAAAACTTGAAGCAGCCACAGTTTTAGTTCTACATGTTAGAAAAAGAAATAAACGGATTCCTATTATTTTTTGAGGGCAGATCTGAGATCTTTCTTAATATGAATTAAATTGCATATGAATTGCATTCTGATGTTTCCTGTTTGGACATATTTATATTTTTATTTCTGGGCAAAGTTTCTAGTCTTGGCTTTCAAATGCTTGGCATTTCCATCATTAGTTTCTCCCCTTCTCTCCCTTTGACTGTAAATTAGGCTTTTTAATATGAGCTTCCTCAGGCAGATTGTGGTATATACAGAAAACATGTCCAGCGTAAGTGGGATTCTTGTATCTCATTAAAGGCTTAGTTATGATAGCAAAAGAAATAGTGAATAAATACGGTCTTGGATAGCTAAGTGAATGTTATGGAAAGAAACTAAGAAGAAAAAGGACTTGCCCTGGCACTGGTTAAGGTTGACCACCCCTTTCACTTCCCTGGGAGCTGGGGAATCAGAGCAGGGTGAGCGTGGGCAGCAGAAAGGAGAGCAGAAGGGAGAGCAATACCTCTGTATAGACTCGCTTCTGAGCTTGCCAAGCAGAAGTGGCGCCTGCGCATTAATCTGAATTATCACAGCCAGTTTTCCCCTTGTAGCCAGCTCAGTCACGGCATCAGGATTTCTTTCTTAAACAAGAGGTGAGCTGAGCCCAGCGTGGTGACACTAGGAAAACTAGAGGAGGAGAGAATAAAATTGACTGATTTTAGACAAATTAGGAATTGAAAAGGCTCTGAGGTCTGACACAACTTTCTTTTCATCTAGCTATTAACATCATAATGCTGCTTTCCGTTAATACTGCCAATTATCACCCTTTTCCAGAAAAAAAATCTCTGCATCTTTTGAGTTTCTCTATTATATCATTTTCTTAAATGGTCATTTATAATTGTTTTTCTATTTGTGGAGGTTTTTTTCTTTTAAAATCCTGTCACAAACTCCTATCATGAACTCTCTAAGTTTTAAATAATATCCTATTTTACTACTACTTCTAATTTGATCACTTGTAGACATTTTTCATCATAATATTACAAATGGGAGTGTTCCCTTACAAACCTGTTGTTCACACACAGAGATAAACTTGTTGGTTCTGAATCAAAAGACATTAAACCCCAATTGTTCTATGGGGCTTTGGATCAGACATTCTGTAAATTGTACTCTTAATTTTTAATCCTCTCTCTCTTGTTTTTCCTCCTTTGACAGAAAAGCTGTTCACCCAGTTATTGCTGCATCCAGTATTTCAGATGTTGCTTAATCCAGTTATTGTATGGAACTTCTCATCTATTTTTCATGCATTTGAAACTCTCTGGTATCATAGAGTAATGCAAGGCTGGCCTTTTTCAGGCATATTTTCAGTGTTTTCCCCATAGCAACTCACAAATCCTTTTCTCCTAAACATGGCTCTGCATAGTGTGTTCTGTTCAGCACATATTCCCTTGGTGGGATAGCAGTTCCCAGAGTCTGGGATAAGTTTGAGGACTGAGGTTTGGAGAGTTTTCAGAATCATGCAAAGGTTTGTGAGAGAAGAATATCTGAAACTGAGAAGATTGAAGGCTTATTCATTGTAATATCATTTTATTTTTCTAATTTGCCAAAGACTCAGTATTTTTTTTTTCAAATTTCTCTCCAAAGTGACATAGGCAACAAAGGTGTTACCGTTCCACAAAGAAAAATATGTTGTTATCTACTACTGTTCTCTTCTAAAAGGAACATTGACCGCTAGCTGTCACTTGAGTGGTGACTGGATTTGCTGGATGTACATGTGCACATACACATGCAGCCAAGAGCCCCAACTCTAGGCTGCATGTGTATATATTTTGTTTTGCCTTAGCTTTAGCTAAAACTTTAGCTTGGCTGCGTGTGTATGTTGTGTTTTACTTTAGCTTTCTTTGGTGTCCTCAGGTACTGTGCTGACCTCCCCTGGCAGGGCTGATCCGTGTTCTCAGCAGCAGCTGCAGTTGGAGCTGCTTGGATCGGCTGCAAATATTTTCTGCTGACTAGAGCCAGGGGAGTTTGGAGAGAGCAGAGCGGTGCTTGCGAGCCGAATGCGTAACACAGGTGGTTGGGATTGTGCAGAGAGCTGAGCTGGATTTCTAAAGGCACTTGGCACACCTACATGCATTCCTAGAGGGATCTTCCAAAGCCACGCAAAACGATGGAAATGCGCCATTTGTTTCACCTGACTTTGACTATCTAGTTAGCTAGTTGACTCTTCTTTCTGGAGAGAGAAGAAAAAAGTCTGGATTTCATCCCATCCCAAAACAGGTGCCTGAAGTAGATGGGTTAGACAGGTCCATCTCATCCCCCCGAATAAAGGGAGCAAGAGAAAACTTACTTTGAAAAAAAAAAAAAAAACAAAAAAAAACCCCTGTATTCCTACCATCAAGACAAAAGTATGGAATCAAATAATTGTGCAAAATGAAGGTTATGCGAGTTCAGGAAGGCTGCAATTTTTGAAATACATTTCCTGCTGGATAATATTTTCTGTTTGTTTGTTTCTAATGGAATCTGACCCTGACCTCCTTTGCTAGACATACTGATTATCAGGCAAAATACTTACTACTAGGCCTAGTATCTCTGAGTAGATATAGTTGAATGAAATTCAAAATCATTTCAAGAATTTGTTCTTTTTGGGTTGTATTAATAAAATAGTCTCATACCAAAAAACAAAGCAAAGCAGAAAAGCACAGGTTTTTAAAGGTAGTGTATTTTCCTGATCCATCAAACAATTAAGTGGTTCAACCAGCAATAAATAAAGTATATGAAATAAACTATAGATGATTCTCCAAGGTCTAAAATGCATTTATAGAGTAGCTTACAGTAGTCTTACAGATTGGAACTAATTTTATCCATTTATGGTGGTTTCATTAATCTGAAAAAATATCTATTACATTTATTTCAAATACCAGCCAAGTTTGTTCATGGTACATCCATCTTGGCATTGGAAATCTGTTACCTACATGCTGTGGTCTGGTCCTAGGGATGATCTGGAACTTTTCGGAAGACACTGCCAGGTCCCAGTTTGGATGAGGTCAGCCTGCTAGAGGGAGCAGCAGAGGTTGAGTTAGTTGTGCTCATCCCGACTGTTCTGTGCAGGTTGAACTCAGTCTAGAGAATGCAAGAGGGAATATTTACTTCCCTAGTATAGCTGCATCATCATCAGTAAGTACAATTAAGAAAAGGGAAGAGGAATGCCACCTATATTCACTCTTGTAAGAACATAGATGAATTCTGGTAGCAATGTTATCATCATCACTTAACTCAGTGATGGTGATAATAGCCTGGCTTCCTCCTTATGGCTTGATGGAAGGTGGGATTTATTTATTCATTCTGATTGGAATGGCCTATTAAACATGACAGTGTGAAGGGACACAATATAGACACCTACATCCAAAGCTGCAGCACATGAAAACTTCTTCTCTGTGGGACTACCAAAGCGCCCCCCCTTTTTTTTTCTAAAGTTACAATCTTGAGCTCCAATAGTTTTGTGAGGGGACGTTGTTAAAATGTGTGTAAATAATCTTTGGCGATATTCTTTTTTTCTTGCATATCCCCAGCTAATACTTTCCAGGCTATTTAATCCTGGCCCACTAGTTTTAATATATATTTTATTTTGCTTTCATTTTAAATTCTCTAGTGTCTTCAATTAAGCTCCATTGGCCCATGAGCCTTGAAGACTTCAAGAATGATCTTGTGCATCTGCCAGAAAGGGTCTCTCCCAAGTCCACCCAGAAAAAGTGATGACTTCCACTCTCAGACAGTGAATCCAAGTCTTTAACTTGCTACTGTACCTATCTTTCAAGAACAATTATTGAGCTACACATGATTTTTTCTCCTATCTAGATGGCTTGAAGAAAGGAGGCAAAGGAGGCAGCAGAGTGATTACGAGGAAGATAAAAATAAATTTGTACATGCATACATAGGTAGGTAAAAAGTATATTTAATTTAGCAGACTTTTTTTTTATTAATTACATAAACAAAAAGCTCTCTGTGGGTTGAGGGTGACAAAAGAAGGGAAGGAGGTAGATGGTGATAACATGGAAACTTCTCCTAAGGGGAGCAGGCCCCATCTGCGGGTCTCTTGCACAAGTGTGTACTCTGGGCCTCAAGAATCTGTTGGTTTTGCACAGCCATTTTCCCTCCACTTGCAAAGAGGCTTACAATTACACAAATCTGTTATGTGCAGAAGGATTTTTATCACTAGGTGACTGTGTTTGGTGGATGCCATATTCTAAACATGTTCACGTTTTTTTTTTTCTTGGCAAAAAACACTTCATTTTTCGGAAATCTAAAACAATATGGGACTGTTTTTGCATTTTGTGATTATGATGTTCCTCCTGCCTACATCTATTTAAATGAAATCAGAAGAAAGACCTTGGTTTCTGGTAGAAGCTGAGTTTGAAATGGAAGAGCGAAAGAGTATGTTTGATCTTATATACGTGTCTGCTGACCATCCCTTTCCTTTGGCTGTACTATTTCATTTTTTCAGTAGTTTTTTCTTGGCGAGTTCCCTGGGCCAATTGCTTGGCCTTCGCAGTGGTGTGCATTTGTGTCCGCACTAGTCCCGCTGAACCAGCAGGAGTACTTGCCTGAGAGCTGTTCATCACCGAGAAAATACCCCGACGAAGACCACAATCTGGCCCTTTGCAATTAGCACAACACTGTCAGGGTTTCACTTTCCTGCCTAAATGCCGTAATGAGCAGCCATCGGAGGAAGAGGTAAATAAAGCTGTCA
This sequence comes from Tinamus guttatus, assembly GCF_059628265.1. Classification (NCBI taxonomy): domain Eukaryota; kingdom Metazoa; phylum Chordata; class Aves; order Tinamiformes; family Tinamidae; genus Tinamus; species Tinamus guttatus. Next base: position 1,998,629 of record NW_028288592.1, on the reverse strand, counting down.
TGCATATTGACAGTAATACAATATCGCTGCTCATTTTTTTCCCCAAAGTTAGAATTGCAGAATTAACGTGGCACATGATGTCCTCCCTTCTCCAGCTAAACACTACCAGCTGCAGTCTTTTTAAGTCTGCTATCATTTTGTTAGCACAATGACTGCCTACGTGAGCAAAAAAACATGGAAACTGCATCCTACCACAGTTGACAAGATTTTTTATTTTCATGATTACTTCTCTGCCTTTTTTTATTTTGCCTGGGTTGGCATACATGTCAAGAGAACATTCTCCAGCTGGGGCCTGCAGTATAGAGAATTGTATACTCCAGAGGGCTCATGGGACCTTAGGCAGATTATTATGGTAATATTGGAGACTGCTGTCCTTTCCCTCCCACAGCTGGGCCGCCTCTCTCATTGTAAGTATTGAAGCAATATGTTTTGCAAATTATACATTGGGAACAACAGGGACCCAGGAAAGTGAGGGAGAAAGAGAAACATGGCAAAATGTTGCCTTTAATATGGTATTTTTCTTGTTCATCAAGCAAAAATAAATTAAAGCTTTAATTTTTTTTAATTAAATGAGGATCATATATTGGGAAAAAACAGCTATAATAGTAAAAAACTTAATATTGATTTTATTGAGTGAGAGTTTTAAGGAAATATGGTTTATTATAGGGAAATTTCACACAGTAACCTGATGCAAGAGAACCAGAGTAAGATTACATAATAGCTTTTATTGCAGATTTCAAAAATCCTTTTGAGTCCAATGAAGCTGGATTAACAAAAACTGCACAAAAAATATCATTTTAATTAGTGCTAATGTGATCTCGTCATGGTCCAGCTGTTTCACACAGGATGAGATTCTGTGTTGCTTTATTAGCAATTCACCCTCCAAAATACTGTCAGTTCTTGTTTTAACATTTCTTATTGATGTATATTTTAATAAAATAGCCAAATGATTTGGTGAAAATGAGGATTTTGTTTGTTTGTTTTTAAATCAAGGTAAAGCAAATATGGCTTAAAAGCTTTGCTAGTAGATAAAGAAGCATTTCATTTTTTGACCTTTCTGAGAAACATCAGCATGTAAGTTAGATAAAGATTTGTACATGGCATTTTAAAAGTGATTTGTACCTTTAAGACTAAAAAGAAGAGTAAATATTACTAACTTGGTAACAAGGTGAAATGATGGCTTACACAGGTCAGACACTTCTTAAAGCATTGACTTTATCGGCTCTTTAGTAAGAATGGGCCTCAAATCACAGTCTTTAAACCATATTCCACTTTTCTGTTAGCCAACAGTCATTTTAAATTTAGATCTCCATTTATTTTTGACAGGACTATTTCACAACTCAATTCCGTTAGGAGCTAAACTTTAATTTTATTCTAAATTAATTTAAAGTTACTGAAACTTACTGCTTCATTTATACATGAAACTATAGTATATTGCCTTAGACACCTGCTTGAATTCTACATTAAAAATAAGCAAATGTAGAAAATCTCAGTGCTCACAACTCAATTTTGTTCTCCATTATTTTTATATGTTTTAATACAGTGGAGACCCCTTGTATGTACCATTGTAAAAAAGGACATTTATTTTTAATAACTTTATTCCTTTTCCCTATGTTCCTTAAAGGATTTCATTATGCACTATTCGTGCTGTGCTAATATATTTATCAGCTCTCTAAATTAGCTATGACTTTGCTAACATATTCCAGGATGATGCTCAGTTCTTAAATTGTTCTTGTTTTAAAACCATACAATTTCTTTTCCAGAAGTTAGGTAGAGATTTTATAATAAATAAAGGAAATAATAGATTGAAATCTGGTAGCAATTGTTGTAAGGGAAAATGGGATTCATCTCTACATTATGGTGGATTTTTAGCTGTAATTTTCAATTGTAATAATCAAAGAGGCTACTAAAATGAACATGAAAGCTATATTCATGCACTGCATTGGTTAACCATCTTGTAGAATCTTCAAAACCCCTTATAATACTGATACGAATACCGTATTTCCTTCCATCAGTGCCTATAAGTACCTCAAGGGAGGCAGTGAGGAGGATGGTGCTGGCCTCTTTTCACTGGTGACTAGTGGTGGGCACCGACAGAACTAGAGGAAATGCCCAGAAACTGAAACATGAAAAATTCTACAGGAACTTAAGGAAAATTTTCTTAACAGTGAGGGTGACAGAGCACTGGAACAGGCTGCCAAGGGGGGTTGTGGAGTCTCCTTCTCCGGAGATCTTCAAAACCCGCTTGGATGCAGTCCTGTGCCACGTGCTCTAGGTGACCCTGCGTGTGCAGGGGGGTTGGACTAGATGACCTCTAAAGATCCCTTCCAACCTTAAGCATTCTGTGATTCTGTGATTCCATCTCTTCACCATGGTCTAAAACAGTTTAGGGAAGCCACCCTTTGTGGACATGAAAGAACATCCAAATGAGAAGGAGCTGATTCCGTGCGTATCCTTGAAGCCAGATATTTGCTGTTCTTGAATTGACATGAAGACTTCTGCTGCACATCACCTGATTCAAGGAGGCAAAGTGATACGGTAGAAAGAAAAGGGCAAGGAAATAGGGTGTTTTTCTGCGAACTACAGAAACCTGTGTTTCTGGTGTGTTGCATTTTCTTTGGCATTACTCTTCTGGAAGACAGGAGGTTCCTAAGCCTGAGTTACCTTCCTCCCCTTCTTCCTCTCCTTTCCTAAATTCCTCCTTCCAGGCACTACATTTTTCCTCTGATCTTTTTGAGTTATGACTCTTCATTTCCAGATGTGTTGCCCCTCAAGTTACATTGTTTATTTTTTTTTCTTCATGATAGTGTTATCAATTAGTCTTGCTCCACATTTTTCAGGTTCATTAACTTTCAGTTCTTGCTTTCAACACTGCTAATGACAGACCACAATCTCTAACCCAGAACTCAATATTTGCTTGTTCCCTTCCTAACAAAAACAACAACAACAAAGTCTTCTGCTTTGTCATTTGTGAGTCAAGCATGACAACTGGAAGATGACCTGTTTTTTTTTTTTTTTTTTTTTTTTTCCTATCTTTTCTATAATGAAAAATCCACATGAAGTCAATAATGAAGAATTGAAGAATTCTGCATCCTTCCTTTGGAGCTTATCTCTAAGGCTGACTCTGCACTAAGGACTCTGGACTCTGCCTTAGAGAATGATCCTTAGCTGATGGGAAAAAGTGGTGCACACTAATTTGTTCAGATTTTTCAGTGTAATAGGAGTGTGCAGAGTTAAGCGTGTTAAATTTGGATCAGTCTCCTCTACACTACCTTTTAATGATGATCCCTCAAGTGAACTATCACCCAAAGTCTCCTCAATTACTGTTTTGAAGGACATTTGTTGGTACAATCTTAGAGAGATCCCAGGAGCAAAATAACATTTTTTTTTGCAGTGTACATAGTCAGAAGAATCAGGACTCAGCAGTGAATGGTGAAAGACAAATAATCTCTCTGTGTAGGTGGACTGTAATAATCCAGTTTTTTTTTTTCTGTGAAAGTATAAGAGAGAATAGAATGAAGAATATTACAAGGTCAAACCTTTTTTGAGTCCCCACACAAGTTTCACTGCCTATGAAAGATATCAACAGATAGCAGTGTTAAAAATAATGTGCTAGTTTTATTTTTTTATCTTAGCAAGTGTCAAGGACTTGACACTGAAGGAGATGTGTTGGATCTTGCTAGCTTGAGGCCCTGGAAGCTTTCTGTATAAAAGCAACTTTATCAAAGTAAATCTTATCCAAGCACTAGAAGAATATATTTGCTCTGATAAAATTCTTGAGGCATGGTAGTGCTCCATACTAGGCTTTGGTGCAGGTTTAATATTTTTGAAGGAGATCTTGCCTCCATGCTACTCGAGCATGAGTAGCAGGAGGTCCCTGTCCAGGTGAATAATGCTTAGGTTATAACAAGGTTTTTATCTCTAGACACTAAAGCAATGATCTTTTCTCAACTGGAAAACTGATTACAAGGGACCTGTAGACTTGCAGAGCTATTGCAAGCACAAGAGGGGACTTGGAATTTACATGAAGGTTTGCACTTGAAAATCTTAATGGGACGTAAGTCAGGTTCAGATATTAAATATATAGTTTTTGATTCATTTTCCTAAATGCAGTGCTCAGAGACACTTGAAATGCCTTGGATAACCTAGATGTCCTCACTAAATGTCCATCCTGGGGCACTTGACTGTGCCCCGTGTTTGGGGGTGGGATTCGTCTTCAAAGCAGACACCAAAGTGTGTGTGTCTAAGTGGAGCTGCATGCCTATTTGTGCACTACTTGTTAAGCTCTGATTGCCAGTGGAGGCAATTTAGTTAATGCAGCCTGCAAAGCCTGCAGAGCAACCCTGTAGCCCTAACCTACATTGTGTCAGCTCAGTAACTCTCTAGACTCCACTGTGCAGGATTCAGATTGAATATGGGTGACAGTTTCAGCACCTAAGGAAGGGTACAGTTGCCATTGTAGAGAACATAGAGTGGTATCATACATGGCAGTCCCGTGCTGCTGTCTCAAATGGTCCTATGTATTTGTGCAGGAGCAACTAAATCTTGCCCATAACTTCCAAATAGACATGCTATTTAGTCTGAAATTGATACCAATACTCTTAACTTCACCATTTTATTTTATTTTATTTTATTTTATTTTATTTTATTTTATTTTATTTTATTTTATTTTATTTTATTTTATTTTATTTTATTTTATTTGTGTTCTTTCTGGTGCTTGGAACTTTTGTCCTTGTGACTTTTCCATCATGGGATCTACAGCCTCTTTCCTTCCTTTTCTTACGGCACTCACAGATAAAATTGCTGTTTTTTTCCTATTCTTCTAAAAATTATAAATACAGACTGTTTAGCTCATATCTTTTTTATTTGAAAAGAAGTAATCCTTCATGAGACCAACAGTAGCCACTTGTAGCTTATAGAGATCCACCTAATTTGAAGGAAATCTTTGATGTCTTCACTTTCTCTAGAAGCAAATCTGTTAGATTAACAGATCTCCATTTGTTGGAGTATATGGAATAAAATTATACTTCATATTATTTCTTCCCTTTTGTACTGACAAATTTTCAACTTTCCTAGTGAAAGCTGTTATTTTGTCAATATTTTCTGTTGAAAATGTTTTTAAAAAATTGTCGTTTTACATTTTTATCAATGTCCCGTTTATGGTAAGAGTAATAGACAACAATTATATGCAAACATTTTATGACATGTAAGAAGCAAGCATTTCTGAGTAAATTATTAAATTATAATATATAAGTAAATGTATAAATAAATTTGTTGGTTATAATAAAAAAGACTGATATTGTGAAGGGTTATGTTCAAAAGGCAAAATCAAATTTCTTTAGAGGATTATATTTTTGGGAATGAAAGAAAGTTTTTCTGATGAATCTGCTTGACAAATTTTAGCAGACCCTATGACTTAAACATATTCAGGAGATAATTGATGTGCAACTCTCCACTTTGTGAAAGTGTCAGGACTTAACCCATATATACTGAAAAATACCTCTGTGTAGTAACAAAGCCCGATTTTTGTCTTCATCTAGAATTTAAATGATGAAACCTTGACTCCGTTAATGTGAAGAGAATTTTATTTTAGTTTAGTTCAGTTTCGTTTAAAGAGAAGCATCAAGGGAGGTCTTTGGAGAAGTTATCTAGGAGGTGAAGCATATGCATCCCTTTCTGCTAGCAGTGTCCTATGCATAATCTGTATTTTCCTAACCAGTCTCTCTCTTTAATCCCTTAGTCTTTAGAGGCAACTAGACCTTGTCCAGCCTAGCGTGATGCGGGAAGAGTCATTATCATACGCTATAGCTTGTGTATGTAGTGAAGAAAAGATGTTAGGACGGATTTGGCAGATACTAGCCTAAAAATGTGACATAAATGCCAAACAGTTGCTTCGTAACTGCCAAATGTTTGAGCTCCTTGCATACAGAAACGCAGATAAGACTTCCTTTAAGTAGCCTTTCTGGCATACTAGAGAAAGCTGGTTTAGCCTCCATTTTTCTCTCTCTCTCTCTTTTTTTTTTTTTTTCTTTAATGCTATAACTTTAAATAATATGCTTGGATTGGTTTTATACTGTAGTGTTTTCCATATGCTCTCCAGGGTATTGAGGGAGAATACATCAATTTTTTTACTGTGCTATTTTTATTCTTCTACAGCTTATGTACCATGGAACAACTCTGTACCTCTGACCTTTTCATCTCGTATGAAATCAGAGCTATCTAACTCTTATTAGTATGTGAGTAGCTGGAGATACACAAAGGCTTCAGCAGCAGATGTCGAGATGTCATCATCATCAAAATTTGAAGCGACACTGTATGTAAGTTCTGTGCACCATTACGTATTGCATTCACCAGTTCATTAAGAAGGTGCAGGAGCCAATGTAATGCCGGCAATTGTGGCACATCTGTTGGTCCTGGGACAGGATTATCTTTTCTGCCCACATTAGTTTTGTGGTTCCTTTGGTGATTCTTATTCTTTTTCCAAATTCTGTTATGCTCCAGCAAAGGTGGTGGAGAATGTAAAAGCCACTCTCCCATAAATATATATCATCGGGAAGTCACAAAGCACTTCAAGTAAGAGACTTTTTGCATTATCATATGGACTGTTTTTCTGAAACCTGCAACTGTAATTCCCAAATATTGCTAAGACTCTGATCATTTTCTTCTTGTAAGTCATAAACTTACTCTTTTAGGATAAAGTCTTGTTTAGAATAATAAATTAATTATTAGTTTTTATTATATATCTCTGCATCTTACAATGAGATTTCCAGTTATTTTTACTTGCATAATGATTAAGAAAAAATAGGTTGGGTAAGGTTCATCTCATCTGGTTATAGGCAAGTGACTCAAGTGATTAGCTTGGACCTTTAAGCCCATTTGAGATATCCTAAGGCATTTTCATGAACCTGGGAGACACTGTAAAAGACACTTTCTGGATCAGCAGCTGGAGAACAGGTATAATGTCCTGGAGCATCTCAGAGGGACTGCAAAACTAAACCCAGGTGAATTACTTCTTTGTAGTCTGAATCTGAGATTATCCATGTAGAGTCCCTTTATAGTCACTGAAGAGAAGTAGGCATAGAGAGAATATTCTTTATTTAATTTAATGGCATACATATTGAGCTGGAGAAGGTGTGCCTTTAAAATGACTATAAGGAAGTTCAGAAAGACATGCTCAGATGTAGACATATATTTAACAGACATCTCTTTTTAGTTAGATGAATCTCAGCCAAGGTGACCTTTAAGATTCTACCTTGTATTTCTACTCCAAGAAAAATAAGACAATCCATAACTAGTCTTGGCTGGCAGACAAAAGTTAAGTATAGCTAATGTGTATCTCTGAACACAGGATCTTATTGCTGAAGGTGTAAAGGAGTGTTTAGGGAAAGTGTAAAAAGAAAGTTATGCAGCAGTGCTTTCTTTTCCAGTAAACATCCTGCTTCATCAATAACTTTTGTTTCTCTTCTTGTATAGTGGAAGAAAGAAAATATATATGTTTCAGACTTCTTTTTTTTTCGTTGTTAATGCCAGCTTAAAATCTTATTAGTTTAGAAAATACCCCCAATCAAACAGCAGTCCAAAGCCATTCAATGGGTTCCATCTGGTAGTGTGTGGCTTCAGACTTGCGTTTCAGTCTGCAGTGAAAGGCTGGTAATTTAACTGTTTTTTATATATTGACTTATTTGATTAATTATATTTAAAATGTAGGTATGGAAGTTATTACTACCCTTTTGTATTTTAAGAGTGGATAGTAGTAGCCTATTTTATTCAACTATAGTCTATATCAGTGATTCCACCAACAAATTTGAAGACATACTGATAAATTAAGCAAGAAAAGTCTTCTACGGTCACCTTGCTTAAATTTATTATATGTAGGGTAGAAGCTCCACTGGAATACATTTGAGGGATTTCCAGTATAAAAAAAAAAAAGGCTGGAAACTGCTGTATGAGAAAATCACATTCTCTAGAAATTAATCTCTAAGTTAATGACAAGACCAGCTGCACACAACTCTAATTTTGAATTGGGAGACATAATTCAAGAGTAGGCCTCATGATACTCCTTCTCCAAAGTGTAAATTCACTTGTTTCCACATTGTGAAAACAATATCTTGTACATTAAGGGAAAAAAAAGTGCTTCGTTCCATTGAAAGTTAGAAACTTTACAAGGCAATAAATAAAATAGAAATCAAAATATCTGTTTGAAGAATATGGTAACTTTAAGATTCCAGCTGCCTTATTGGAAATTATATTTAGTTTAAAATATATATGAGTTCTAATAAAGTTATCCATAGGATAATATTTTAAATTGCATTTAGTAGTAGTATAATCACTTATGATGAATAGTGTATTCACAGACAAAGCAAATCTGAATTTTCCAAAGCAGTTCATCTCACTCACCTTGGTCACCTACTTCAGTAAGGAATGAAAAATCTTTGAAGGAGCTTGTATTTCTCCACTAACAGAGTAGAACCTGGAAAAGTTATTTAGACTAATTGTCTATTTTAGATGACACTAATTCTACTCTGTTGCTAAGGGCTCTAGTCAGTCATTCATACGGAGATGCCTAGGGCGTTTTAAATGCCCTAGAGAATCTCAGACGTGTACATGTGGCTGGCAGATATGACACAGGAGTTACAGCAGACCAGTGACCTTCTGTGGTGGAAGCAGGAGTCCAGATAGGTTGCCCTAGGGCATCCCAAATGGCTTCAGGTGCCTCTGGGATGTCACTGAATCAAGCTAAGGTGGGTAATTCCTATTGTAATAGTGCAGAGGGGTGACTGGTCATCCCCTGAAGTCCTGAACAACCTGAGGTACCTCCTGACGCTCTGCGAGTACAGGTATTGTAGCTTGCTGGTTCCTTAGTTCACTCTTCTCTGGAATAAAATAAAATAGATTATATACTTAGGTGATTCTAAACACAATAGTAAAGTGCCATTCCTGTATTCCTGATCATCCCATGCTTGTGCCAGCAGCAGCGATCTTAATATCTGCATTCAGTCTTGTGAGCAATGCTCTTACCTAACAATTTGCCCCATAGCCAACACAACAGTATGATATAGCAAGACCACAACTCCTATGTAAGGCTATAGGGCAAATGTGAATCAAAGCTTATTTAAAAATTGAAGCACATCAGAAATAAGTCTGTTTAAAGATTCTGGCATGGTCTTTAACAAAGTTTTACCACTGCTGGATCTGAGCTAATGATGCTCTTTAATAACGGTGCCCATCATTAGCCTGCTTCCTCTCGGAATCTGAAACTGCTGCTTATCAGCCAACCTTATCATAGCAAAGTGAATTCCTGGGTTTCCTGCTCCTGAGCTTGTAGGTCTTGGATGCTGGGAAACTACTTTAACAGCACAGCTGCCAACAATACTGCAGAAATCACAAATAGGATCTTTAGCATGGATAATGAGAGGTTCTTCATACTGTGGGGAGTCAAGTTCCTTCTCGTGCTAGCTATCAAATGTTTCTGCAAGATATTACCTTTGTTAAGTATCAGAAATAGCGGACATATTTAATGCTTCCTTTTCCACACTTGTGTGTAAATTTGCAGCCTTAATGTTACTTTAATGTTGCACATCATTACAGATGCAGCAATGACTGAGAGAGCAGAAAGGAAACTGCGAAGAGGCCATGCTTCTTGGTAGCAGCCTAGGAATTAAGATGACAGCATTAATAATTTATCCTACAGAATGTCTTCATTGGCAGGTGGTGGTGTGAGGAAAGGGGGAAGGTCAAAAAACATTTCTACTTATATTATTTTAAGGGGAAACAGTGTAAGAAAATAGAAGCAAGCAGTTAACCATTATACATACTCAAAATCAAGGAATGGCAAGTGCAAATTTTCTGACAGAATTTGCTTGTTCTGTATCAGAAAGTTCTGTGATCCTAAATCCAAAATTAGCATGTTTGAGGACAACTTATAAGACATCATCAACAACAACGAAAAAGCCTAATAAGGACCTCCAGGGAACAGCTTAGTGTTTAATAGATAGAAAAGACAAGACATCACTGGAGATGGCTGGAGTTCCACAGATAATCCTGACATTACTTTCGTCCTTTGAATACAGGCTGCCATAATCCTTCAAACAGGATAGAACAATGCGGCAAAGACAGATGCTTCAAAAAGTCCTGCAAAATAATGGTGAAAACACATACACATAAGTCACTCCATCTGTTAATACAACTTCTCTTTGTTTGGAGGGGGCCCTCCTTTTTGAAAAGAAAAAGATAGAAAATAGACAGTAGAATATGCAAAGACAATATAATTGTACACTGCAAATGATGATGATAACACTGCATTTTAGGAGAATCATAACATTATAAAATGCTTGGGAATGTCTAGTTAACTCAGTAGAGCTGAAGTACTTTTGAATAATGTTATTTACCTGTGGTGTTACAATAGCATCTAGTGGTCCTGAGAGAGACCACATTGTACCAGATGTTGTGTAATACAGACAGAAAATAATCTTTGCCCAGAAAGATTCACATTTCAAACAGCCAGGAGAGAGGTGGAGGGTAAGCAGCTTGCTCGGGGTCACACAGGGATAATTCTTTAATTCCCTGATCGAGTCTTCCATTCATAACCTCATGTTGCTCCCAAAGCCTGCAAATACATCGCGATGCTGAAAGTGTCACCTTTTCCTCAGTGACACAAGAGCTGACCAGCTGACCAGTTGTCTGGTTGTTATTTTCTGTACTTGAAAAGAAAAAAGTGAATGAAAAATGATCAACCATGATTTCTTAAAATGGTAGCAAGCATCTTAGGACAATTTTGTTACAGTTCTTTGCCAATTTGTTGTAAGAATTTCTCATCTGGAGGCTCCAAATATCTCCCTGTCAATACCTATCGGCAATTCTTTCAGGTTAGTGTGTTTTTTAAAATAATTTCTCTTGTAAGTGAAGACAAAGGTTGCCTTCTCACCAAGGAGTTTGCTATATTTTAAATCTCTTTCATAACTTATTTATGATTTCAAATGATCATAATTAAAACATAACTATTTATATAAATGTGTATATATGTATGTATGCATACATACGTATAAAATTACAGAAAGACTCAAACAAATATTATTCTTGCATGTGGTAATTAGGAAATGAACTTCTATACCTGAGAAAATGAGGGAGAAATAAGAGAAAGTGATATATCTGGCTTTCTAATTAACATCTTGGGGTACTTTTTGAACCCCAGTTTAGGCAGCTGTGAATTTCTTCTTTTGATTCTGCCAGGATTCAGGTACATTTGGGATTTGGTTTTCTTGATAGGCTTCTGCAAGACTTCTCTGATCTCACTATAACTAGTCATCTAGTCTCTCATTGTAGCCAGGAGAGGGAAAAGAGCCTCTTCAGAGAATGACTCATTGCACTCTAAACTAGATGCATCAAAAATGAAGGCCTAGTTAGGGTAGAAAACTGAATCTCTTTTTGAAAATGTTCATCTCCCCATTGAGGTATTTCAAATAGCATGAAAATCCCCATTTTATAAGGTATTTCTAATTTAATTATAAATTTAGTTCAAAGATAAGAAATACTACAAGTTCATTTAATTTTAAAAATTTCTTGAAAACTCTTCCTGTTTGTGCACAGTCAGGAGTATATGTGTTTGTGTGTATGACTGTAATCGTATGTCATTATCATTGTCTATATGTCATTATCCACTGCCTATATGTATATGTAGTTCCTTATTTTTGGAGAAATAGGCATGTGTAATTTCATCTTCATCCAGGTGTACTGTTTATGCACATGTGTGCAGTAAATGTAAATATGTGGAAAACATTTAAAAATCATTTATCCATAACATAAGCTACTTTCTAACCAGCAAAGTAATAATTAATTTTCCCATTTTATCGTCACTGTAAAAAATGATACCACATTGTCTCATTCTGCAAATGAGAATTAGTAGCCCATTACTCATAGTCATTCTAATATGCTGGCCCTGGCTATCTTTAGAAAGGAATGAGCTCCAAGTTGAAAAGTTTTAAGCCTTCTGTGCTCTCCTGGGAGCTGGAAGGCCACTCTTTCCCCTTCTGAGATGAGGGACTACTCATCGTACTACTTTCTGAGATGAGGGACTAACAGTTCCAGCTGTGCTTCTCTTTTGTGCCAGTGACAGCATGTACAGAGCACACTTGCCATTGTAATATTAGTCATTCTGGCACCATATTCGCCAGTAAGCCCAACTGGAGTAAACCACAGGCTCCCCTGCCATTTACTGATTAATACACTTGATTTTGGGGCTACGCAAACTAACCCTCTCCCAAATGCCTGAATGTGGTTCAGAAGACAACATGAATCAGGAATGGTTACTAGTAGCTACTTTGGATGAGACAGAAAGGCAAATTTTAGTATACGAGTATGCACTATGTCTTGGCAAATTTAATTTTCTAGTGTAGTTATAACCTTAGCAGTCCTGCTATCCAGTGCTAGCTGGGGTAAGTAGTGAATGTCCCGACCATTCTGATGCTATGATTCAAATATGGGTGGTAGCCAAGGGAGAAAGTACAGCATGTTGTCAGTTTTCTTCATGGAGAGCGTAAGTCTTAGTTCCATGCTTTCAGTAGAGTCCATAGGAGCTACTTCTTGTCCTTCCTAGGTGGAATCATACTAGTTCACTGTCCTCCTATTACATATCATACACTATCAAGAGATAAGCTGTTCATCCAAAACCTTTTTTCTGAAGAAGGGTACTGTGAGAATTTTGCCAAAGAGAGAGGATGTTGTATAAACCCAAAGAAACTCAGCAGACAAATGTGCCTTTCAGAAGGAGGTGATTTCCATTCAAGGTGCTTGCCCTTTTGTGTAAATAGGCTTTAACTACCAGTTGTTTTTTGTTGTTGTTGTTGCAACAAACAATTTAGAAGACATCTATAGATGTTGGACTGGAAATGGAAGAATGTCTTAGAAGTGGCATGAAGAAAAAAGGAAGCCTTAGAGAAAAAATAGATTAGGTTAAAGGGTCAGATGAGTCTTTCAAAAGTAGGCATAGCTCTTCTGCTTTCTGTATTCCATCTAACAATTTTAGTCTTCCGTTGCAAAACAGTTTTCCTTTCTCAAAGAGGCCACTGTAGCAGGGAAGACTCTTCTATCCTGTTCTTAATAAAATTTGTGTCATAGAGGGCTAACAGATTCATGCTATATTATATTGTAGACTTGCTATTCCTTTTATCAAAAGGACAATTTGTCTTCTGGAATAAGGAAGTCACAGTTGTGAAAACATATATGGTTAAGTCAATAATCCATAGCAGATGATGTTTGAAATCATGTAACTGTGTCAATTTCCAGTAGAAAATATGTGTAGAAGAGCAAGCTGTTGAAGGATTTTGTACTGCGTGTGTCAAATTCCAGTCTCAATAACAAGACAGAATCAGATAAAATGGCAGTGTTTCAGAAGTTATGAACCTAAATGAAAAGAAATGAATGTTGAAGTACGGCAGAAGGGCTGGAAAGGTAGAAGGAAAGAAAAATGAAAGAGATGATTAAGCTTGCAACACAAATAGGGTCTTGAATGAAGCGAGGAAAGGGAGGAAAACTAATCAAAAATTCCATAGAAGAAAAAAAATGAAAAAAAATTAAATAAGAAAATACAATAAGTAAGGAATTATGGCAATTAATTTGAGGGATAACTAACATGGAGAGCATGGTTTTGGATTGGAAAGCAGAAGATAAGAGTATATAGATGACAATATGGAACAGATGAAGTAACTATTTAGAAGTACAGGCTTCAAGATGGAAAGAAGAGAGGGGTACATTAAGTGATGCTGACCTTCCAAACCTATTGAGATACTTAAATCAGTAGTTATCCTAGAAAATGAAATCTTATATGCAATATAACTGCAATCAGTGTATGGAGCAGGAGGTTTGCTAAGAAATACAAGCCAAGAGTATTTTCTCAGTCAGTATGGATGATGTAGACACTGCACTGCTGATACAGTAGCAATTTCTATTCTGCAGTGTGCTGCTAATCATTTGATACTCAGGTTGGCAGACAGAACCAACCAGCTGTGAAAGAGACGTCTTTTCCTCCCTTGTGCTTCCTGAGCAATGGTAGGGAGGGGAGTTTCTCGGGTGCAGGAGCTGTTTAACCCAAGCACTCTCAGTTCCGGTAAACTTCGGATAAAACAAAATGAGAGCTAGGAATTAGAAGCCGAGGTTGCTAAATATGCTGGCAGTTGTGTTAACTGCCATTTCCTCAGCTGGTTTTTAAACATCTTTAAAGGAAGACATAAAAAAGAGCTTGTTTTTACTGCCATCAGGTGTGCTAGAATGCAAATAAAGGCTGTTCTCACCTGCAGCCGTCTGAAGTTGATGGCAAGATTCCCTTTGCCTCTGGCATGGTTTGGCCAAGACCCACTGGCTGTTACCTACCTTGCTTGATGCAGGCCTTATCTCGCTAGTCTTCCATTTGGGAGAAGATACAGAAACAAGGAGACAAAGCAGAATAATTCTGCTTTTGCTGACTGGCACTGGTCATAATAAAATCTTAGAAACAACATGGTATAGGTATAGCTTCTGAAGGCAGTATGCAGCTTCATACCAAATCTCAGGACTGGTGACTACACTTCTTCCAGTGCATGTTGGCCAAGCTTGAAGAGCGTCTTGTTCCTAAAGCTACTAATGGCTCTGGGCAGTGTCGTTGATAAAGTGTTTGTTGGGATATTCTTGTGAACTTCACTATACTAGCTATATATTAAGGTTGTTGAGGAAGCTTCTGTAACTACTGAGAGTAACTAGAGAGTAGCAATATTAATAAAGAGAAGGTGAGGCCTTTCTCTTGCACTTGCTGCCAGTGAGGTACAATAGAATGGTTTGATAAATTAGAGTATTTGTGAGTGAACCATAAAGAATACTGAAGACTATATCTTTTATTAAAAAAACTAAATATACTTGCACAGATTATTTTTGTCAGAACAACATTTGATAAAGTATACTTCTTAAACAATTCCATTCTGGGTAGTTGATGGAGAAAAATCATTGTTTATTTTGCAGATATTATTGTTTAATTGTAGATAAATCTGATCTTGTGCCAAAGCTAGAGAAGACAAATCTTTATTCAGCTGTGTATTAAAGTAATAAAACTGCTTAAGAGACAAATTTAATGTTTGTTGTGACCATATATTTGCAATAATTGTTTATATTTTTATTTTAGTAGCAATTTCACTAGAAAAAAAAATATTCCTTAAAAAAAATCTTGTTAATCCCACCAATGAAGCAAAATACAGTAATGTTCCTTGTAGAAGGCATTGTCATAGATTTATTTTGGTTTCATAATGGAGAACAAAACACCATGAAATTAGATAGTAATGATATTAAAAAGCGAAAGAAGTGTTTTCATTTGATCCAGTCATGTGTTTCTAGAATTTCTAGGTTTTACATTTTAGATCTTCCTATCTACATAAGCCCCATGTGGAAAAAAGGCAAAGTACTTGTATGGACAGTTCAACAAGCCAAACGTAGATGTCTGCTTCAGGATGAGATGAATCAGAGAGTTACAACAACAGAGAGAAGTTATTTCTTTGTTAGCTGAATAAGCAACCTCAGCATCTGTCTGATTTAAGACGCCTGAACTGTAACTGCTATTGGTGCTGCCGTGTGGCCAGGGCTCAGCTGGCACAAGGCTTTTCTGGACACAGCTCCTCATCTGCTACCTGGGCACTGAACTGCTGCTGTAGTAAGAGATCTGCAGGTGGAGCAGGAGCCACCCTCCTCTTGCCAGAAGTCACAGCCCTCTGTGGCATGTTACCACCATCGCTGGTTGCACGTGGGCTGGTCTCATTGGACCTCCTGGTTGCCTTCTCTGTGCTCTTCTGCACAAACTTCTACATCTGTGGGCTGTACTTACATAGGCCTCTCCCTGGCACCCACCGAAAGCATTTGTGACTCTTCCAGGTCACACAACCCTGTGACTGCGGACTTCTGGCAGAGTTTGCTAGATGCTGCTGCAGCTTGTTGGACATCGCAGCCTCCTGTAGCTATCCTCAGCCAACAATAGTAGCTAACTTGATGTTTCTCAGGGGATTCTTAGAGTCTCCGCAATGATTTCAGATGCAGTTCCTGGAAGATCTCGAAGCAGAGCCCAGAAACTGCTGCCTCTGCTTGCTGTCCTCCAAATACAGAGGGCCAGATCAGTTCCAGGTCTAACTTCTCCATTTTGAGAATAATTCAAAACGCCTTTTAAATCTGTTTCCTTTTTTTTTTTTTTCCAAAGGTTCACATGGCAAACATTGAATGATTTCTTCTGGAAAACATGTCTGAAGAATTATATGTATTTTTTTTCTGACCTGGCAAAGAATATAGAAAATAAAGAAGAAGAAGAAGAAAAAAGGCACTCCAAAAACTCCAGTTGCCTGTGTAGCTTCATCTGGGAGTGATCTGGTGACCTGTAAGTATTATAACCAATTGGCAGCTGAGCAATGCACTCTCTGATACCTTGTCTGAAACATTTTCTTTTGTCCTGTCTTTGAGAGGAAATTATTGAAAGAACACTTTTCTGGCTAACACCGGGAGAGATTAGAGACAATTTTGCTACAATGCAAGGGGAGAACAGCACTGCTGTCAACATTATGATCTGAAATGTGTGGGAATTAAACAAGCCCTCAGTTCTTCAAATACTTAATACAGTGAACTCCCTGCAAAGTCATCTGGTGTTCCATAGACAAAGAACTGAAAGCTTTCACCTTGAAATGATCAAAAACAGCAATTAATGCCAGGGATTTTATTTTATTATTATTTGAACTGATTCAATAACTTGTGAGAAGAACAGATTGCTTTCTTTGTAGCACTTTTATGCATAAAGCTGTAGATACCACAATATCTGAGTCATAAGCACCAGAAACAGATATCACTGATGGCATAAATATGCATTTACAGTAGTTTCAGATTTATCATCACATAAAGGACATGGATTACTGTATGTTCCATAGTGTTAACAGAATTAGGGCAATTGTATTTCATCTAAACATATTAAAATCAATGCTCAGTGTTTGGTTTAATTTCAAGCATAAATACTACCAAGGGTTTTCAAGATGTGGAAAACAGTTTCTTAGTGAAATGCATATTTCATACCATGTGTCACTTGTCTGCTATTTAGCTGCAGAGTGATATATCAATTGAGAAAGCTTGTAATGAACCACAAGTCACTCAATGAAGCAGCAAATAACAGTAAATTAGAATTTTTTGCTGTCAATTCAAATTCAATCAAAAGCAGCTCACTCCATTATTTTGAACAAAGTTATGAAACTGTGTTTAGAATTTGTTCTCTTTCCTATGACTGTTTGGTGTTTTTTGCTTTTAGAATGCAAATTACTCTAAATCAGGCTCCAGTTGCAGGAGTATTTAACTGAAGACTACTCCTCTAGCTACATCAGAAGTTTTTTGTTGTTGTTTTGTCTTTTTTTTGTGCAGATGCTTAGTGTCTTTTGTGACTATAACATCTACTATATCAAGTTTTATTTATTGTGGATCACTTCTGGTTTCTTCTATGTCTGCAAATATTTTTTCCTCCCCAGTGTTTCTAATTACCCTTCTGATAATCTCTGTGTCTTTCTTCTGGCTATTTTTATCACCTCAGCCTCTCTATGCTTTTTCTCACTGTTTATCAGACTTACCTTGTGTTTTTCAGTCAGTGTCAATGTACACACCCGTCTAGCTGCTCTTTCAAACTGTTGCCGTGAAACATATTCTTGAACATTTAAATATTGCCTATATATAAAAAGCTTTATTATGAAAGTTCCTGATCTATTGCATCTCTCTGGCTCACATCCTTTTTATGTTTTTTTGCATAACAGTTCTGTATATGATGAGTATGACTGGACTCCCACTGTAGGTGATGTGAAAAAGCAAAATAAGAGCACCAGGTTCCCATTGATAATAGAATCAGAGTTCTGCCACCTAAAAAGAGCTGAGTATGGAGGAGTAAAGAGCAGTAAAGAGGAGAATAGAGACTTCTGTGAATAGATCACATATTTATTATATTTAACCCACTATAAATGAGTTACATATTAGAAGAGTGTTTTCTTTAAAACAGTTTCACTTCTAGAAACTGTTGATGAGTATGGTTGCTGTGACTTGAAAATTATTGATTGTCTTTGATGTTAAAAATACCCTGAGCAAATGTCACTTGAGTCGGTCATAGCAAGTAGAACCAAAGTACTATATATAGCAATTTAATATTTTATGTTGTTATAATGATTGGTTTACATTCATTAAAAAAATCTATTTAAGAACAGAGGAAATTTAACAGATGTTTTTAAGCTTTGATGCAATTTACATTTGTTCTGTAAATGAAGTTTAGAGTAATTGATGAAAATAATGTCAGTGATAGGAGGTGCACAGATTGAAATATTTCAGTGAAGTAACTGATGACACTAGCTTCCTGGGTCTGTAGTTGGAATATGGAACTGCACAGGTTGCTGAGCACTTTTTCAATGTGCTACAGTCTATGTTTAGAACCATAATTATTTTTTTTAATGATGATCACATATCTGCAGAATAACCTAGGTCACAGAGGCCATCTGCTCCAAAGCTCTGCATCTTCTAAGTCAGAGCATGGCCAGACATAGCAGATTGCTCGGTGCCATGTTCAGTTTTTATCGGCTCCAGCAATGGGAATTCACAGTATCTCCAGTAACTTGGAGGTCATGTTTGACCATTTTCACTGGGGACAATATTTTCCTCATGTCTGTCTGGAGTTTTCCCTACTGCAGCTTGTGCCTGTTTCCTCTTGTTTGTTGTTGGGTACCTCTAGGGAGAGTTGGGTGCTTCCATCTTGCCTGTATCCTCCCATTAAGTAGCTGAAGACAGCAATAAGATTTCCCCTTAAATTCTCACTTCTAACCTGAACAAATTCTCTCAGCGTTGACTTGTATGCCATGAGCTCCAAGGCCCTGATGATCTTTGTGGCCCTTCACTGATCTTGGTTCAGTATGTCCATGTCTTTCTTAATGTCAAAGCTGGAATCCAAAAAGTGGACGCTTCTTCACTGTAAATAAATGCCTGGCTCTTTTATTTGCGTAAAATTTTTATAAAACTTCGTTAATGATAGAGAAACCATACTTTCAATAGCACTATCATGCTAAACCATTTTCTCTACAGCAACCGTGTAGCTTTTTTTCAATGTAGCAAGTAGCAATACTTACAGATTTTGTGTCACTGATGGATTTAAACAGTTTTTTCTTTTTTGTCCCTCCGTTTTGCCATGTTCATATTCTGTAATTTTTCAGGTCATGCAGCTGCCAGTGGAGTTTTATTAAAATCTGCCAAGAGGAACACACACACACACACACATACACATATTTCTATAAGATAAGGAAGCAGGTGGTTATTCTACAGTGTCACAGTGATCATCTGAATGGCCCTTCAATTAACCTCTCCAAGCATATATGCACTCAGTGACTCCAGGAGTGTGGTGATACAATATGTATATGATACAATAGCTTTCCAGTTACATAAATTCTTACTTTTTAAAAAATTATTTTTAATCTTTCAGTGTAGAAGTGTTCACGCCCTCCAGGGAAGTAGTGGCTAAATACTTGAAAACCAACTCATTTTAGAGAATTTTCTTTTCAAGCTAATGAGGAAAGCAACAGGAAAATCCAGCTTCTACAATTTTCAAAGCACAGGTACTTAAAAGAGGGACTATATCTATCGCATATGATTTATTAAATTATATTTTCTGAAACTTTGGTGTAAACAAATCAAAATCGACTGTTTTGCCAATATCAATTCCCCACTGGTGCATCTCAGAGTGCAGTCTCTTCCAGGGACAGGTCCAGTTCCTCAGGGAAGTAAATAACTCAATGATTTACTGATAAAGCCACCCAGTATATATATCATCCATGTCTCATACATCACTGTCACAGGCAACAGCTTGCCTTGCTAAGTGATTCCGTGTTGTCCTTTTCGGACTTCTTTCTCTTATAATCAGATCATCCTAGAAAACCCACTTATTTTTTTTCCAAGCTTATGTAAATGCATTTAATTATAAAATACAATTCTCTAAACTTGAATATAGTGGTTATCTTTATGTTTTTATAGATAACTTATCATAGGAAAAAAAAAAAGTTGATAATTATTGGTAGATGTGCTGTGGATTCTATTCATCCATGTTATTATAGTTCTCCAATATTTTTAGGATCTTTATGTTCTCTATACTGATAAGGTACTCCCATACTACTTACATTTTGAAGACTGCGAATAAAGCAAGGAGTAGCTAAGGTTGTATCTGAATTGCTAAATCAAAAAGGGGTTGGGATATCAAACACAAGCTGCTCTCATTCTGAGATTACTGTATTGAAAAACTATGGGCTAGCTACCAACACTTGTCATCAATAGCTGTTCTAGCAAAACTTCTCATCAAATTCAGGAGAGACTTCCAGTTTATTTATAGCTACTTATGGCCTCAAAGAAATGTTGCCCTAAATATGATAGGAATTACAATTTCTGATATCAGCAATAAAGTTGAAATCATAATACCTGAAGGCACTTTACTGACCTACAGCAAGAACACCTCACTACCACCACCAAATCCAGAACCTGAGTTTACTTTTCTTGAATTTTTACCCTCTATAAATTGTATTGTTAAGGGAGAGCCATTTAGTTCAAGATGTTCAGTATTCTTAATTCATTGCACTAAGGAATGATAGTTTGGCTGTAATCTCCCTTATAGTGTCTGAATTAAGAGTGTGGTCACAGAGATTTCTTGTAGTGGCACTGGGGAGATGAGCCCCTTCAGGATGTAATTCAGATTATTCGAGCATGGATTTAATCCCAATTTAAGGCTGTGGTGTTCTGAGACTAAGGAGCACTAGCATAAATGTCTCTCTGAGACCTGAGCGCTCTCATCTCCCCTGGGAATTAGAGTATCTGCAATGCACTTAGATTTGTTTGTGCAGCCCCAAGGGACAGCACAGGTAATCTAGGAAGCTCGGTGCAAAGGTCAGCTCAGACCTTTAAATGTTTTAAATGAAATACCCTGAGCACACCTAATAATGTTTACCTAAGTTTGCCTGTCTTTGTCCTCGGGTAGCTTTGCTAGTAACTCAAAGAGGAAAAGGTTCATTGCTATGCTGTAATAGATCCTTTATGTTGCATTCCACCCCAAGAAACGCCCCTAGCAAACCCAAACTGTGCAACAATTCTCTTTAACCGCTTAAATCCTAGGGATGCCCTATTCCTCCGACTCTAGGAGTCTGGGCACCTCTGGGTATCCTTGTCCTTGGAGGCATGAAGAACAAGTGCAGACTATGGGAAAACACTGAGTGCTGCACCCGCTGGCCCATGCTATTGAACTGCTAGCGTGTTCCCCAGCTGTATTTTGGGTGCCTTTGGCAAGCTCTCCCCAGAAGAATCTG
Source organism: Tinamus guttatus (assembly GCF_059628265.1). NCBI lineage: Eukaryota > Metazoa > Chordata > Aves > Tinamiformes > Tinamidae > Tinamus > Tinamus guttatus. Next base: position 1,977,282 of record NW_028288592.1, on the reverse strand, counting down.
TTTGAAGGATGCTAGCTATAGCACTACGGGCTGGAGTCACTTGGCCCTGGACCAGAGATTTGGCTTAGGTTTCTTTTGTTCAGCACTATAAACAGGATAAGTTAACATGTAACAGAAAATTTAATTACTTATGGCCATAAAACATTAGGCGTGCATGAAATTCAGGTCATTTTTTTCCCTTAAGCCCTGACCAATTTTTTTTTTTTTTTTTTCAGAACTGGAATCTCTTATCCCCAGCTGCATCAATGAGTTTTCCTTATTAGGAGGTATTTATCATGTAGCCAACCTCATATATGCTATCCTGGCTAAAAGCCAGCTGTGAGGTTGGTTAGGCCAGGTAGACCCTCAGTAGAGTAACACCCACATGAAACTGATGTCATCAGAGTGGAAAATAAGGACATTTAACTGAGAAAAGCTGACATTTAATTATCTCGTGGGAAGAAACTGCCTGATTTTAGTACTTTTACAGGATTATCAGTTAAGGATCAGTGAATGACACAGTGTGGTAGATATTTTTTGAGTGCGGGTGATGGCTTGTGTCCTGAAGATTGTCACAGTCTTATTAAATGATTTGGGACCAGCCTTTTCTCATGTGGAGTTCCTTCTCTAAAATGGCTTCATTGATGGCAACATGAAGTAAAGCGCAAGTGAGAGCAAATAACGTGGCAGTATTTATCTCTGCTCAGAAGCTTCAGTTTCCACAGCCAGCCATCTAACAAGAGCAATAGCTCTAAATCAACAAATGAAACAAAAATATAGGTGCAAAACAGATCTGTTGCATTCTGAACATTACACAGGGCAAGCAGAAAAGCCTAAAGAGATGATTCCCCTTGGACTGACTGGTGGATAGAGCTTTCGGTCTTTGTTTAAAAAAAAAAGTAAAAAAACCCAAATGTCAAAAGCCCCAGACAGTTTCAGCTGAGTGAGTGAGTGCAGCTTGATGTTAGATGTAAGCTGATCCTGGAAATGTGTTTGGAAGGACAAACAGAAGGGCACGTCTTTTGAAATAGAAAGTGGAGCTAAAGTTGGAGTTTTTTTAAATGATATTTTAAACCGGAATTCTAAGGTGTTTCAAAAATATATTTGCAGTTCCATTTTAAATATCTCTCTGAAGATATATTGTGTTTTAAGTAGATATCTTTCAGACAGGATTTCTGTTTGCAGCATATTTTGTCTTTAAAGGGTTTTGCATTTCTGCATAAAAAGCTTATTAATTATTTGTAACTGCTTGTCATCATATTCTGATAATAGAGGCCTGGTTAAGGATAATAAGTACCACATCGCTATTTTGGGTCATATAGATAATATATATGTATATATACATATATACATACACGATTCTTGGTGCAATATTACCCAAAGCATCTCCTTTCTCCCTGTACACAGGACCAAAAGTGCAGGCACATCATTTATTGATAAGACAAAAAGAATGTAATGAAATTATCAATGTTCTTGAATTAATTATGAACATGATTAAGAAAGCTAAAATCTCAGGAGCCAGGATCTCATTACCCATTCAGTCTTAGGGATTGCTTTCATTCAGCAAGGCAAAAAGGCTTTGAGCAGTCCCACAATTGCCTTAGTCTCATTTATTTGTGGTAGTATTAAGGTTTATTTGTTTTCTGGTTTGCACTTCTTCTGAAATTATTTCTCTTACTTTATTCATTTAACAAAATGTTCCTTCCTGTGTCATAGAAGAAAGTGCCTATAGGGCCTACATAGGTTCTTCAGTCTGCAAACCTCCCTCTGAGAACATTTCTTTCAACTCACATTGCTGGAGCTCCTAAATATCTTTCAAGGTAAGTCTGAGAATGTAGCCAAAAAAGTTCTTTCAGATTTATGTCTGCAGCTGTACTACAGTACTGTCTGATTCCCATTCAGCTCGGAGCCTTAATGACATCATTATTACGCTGTCTGAACCAGATTTAACTTGGAGCTGGCACTATATTGTTGCTTATCTACCTTCCTGTGGGGAAGATTCAGTATTACTTTGCTTGAAAAAATAATACTTAGCAGGCGATGGTGGAGAAAGGCTTCGGATTCTAAACTCTCATAAGCGAGGGAGACCGAAGCAGCACTGGATACCTGCAAGCATGTCTGTTTTAAATTCATTTTGCGGCAAAGAAATGATAATTGGGTTATGTTTTTTTCCTGCACAGTGGTCTGAATGAGAAGTGTGGCGTGCAGCTGTCTTATTTACAGAGTCCTAAAGCACTGTGTTACTTAACAGTTTTGACTTTCTGTCTTTACAAGGCCCTTCTGAATTTCTTGTTCTTGCCGTGTTTGTCCCCAGATGAATGTCTGAATGATGGGGCATAATGAATAAATTCTGGGAATAGCCCTGCAGAAATCATGCACTTACCATTTTTTAAAACTGAAATAATTCTTGTTAGACAGCCCAAGAAGCAGAGAACTGATCAAAGAAGGGGTTTATTGTTGTTGTTGTTGTTGTTTTGTTTTGGTCTATTAATGGAAGTTTGATATTACGTCTTTTTGTATTTCTTCTGCTTTTTATTTTTAAAAGGAGGAAAAGAATCTGTAGCTATATATATGGTACAAGCTATTATCTACCAGAATAGACCAAGGACAGCAGAGAACATATTTTAGATTTAAATAAGTGCTGCCTGTGACACCCTAGAAAGATTGATTCTAGTTGTTTTCTCCATAATGCTGTGATAGAGCGTTTTACTGCCTTTCCTAATCTCAGTTAATAAATATAAACAAAATGCAACCCAATTAATTTGCTTAGAGTATGTACATCAGCTAAATGGGACAATCAGACCGAAGAAACAATGATAATGTCTCACTCCCTCTTGGTAACCTTGAAATGTAGAGTTACATTTGCAGCATAAAAGCAAAGCATGTGCAAATACCACTGTTCTTCTGTTTCTGTAGCTCTGCAGACGTGCAAAATGACAGCCAGTGTAAAGAAATACATTTAGGGACAATTTTGCTAAAGCTAATACGTGAAAGTCATTCATACAACTTGCATATACATCCCATGGCAATTAGAAAACAATATTCCCGTATTTCACACAATTCATGCGTGTGGGTTCTTTAAATTCGTGTCCGAATGAGAGATTTTACCCTCAATACAATTCTTTGCTGTCTGCTTCAAGATTTCATATTTTATTTAAAAAATGGCTATTGAAGATAATTTGACATGTTCTTAAAAACTGTACTCCATAGCTCTGGGCCTTGTTTCAACTTTCATTTTAATGGCAACTTTGCAAGTGCTAAAACCATAGATGATATAAAAGCATTCTATTCTTCTATTTCTGTATCAAACAGAAGAAAAAAAAAGATTTTTCTCCTTCTTAAGACTTTTTTTTGAAAAGCTACTAAAGACAGAGCTTTTTAATATCCTCTCTTTCTGTAGAACAGCAAGCATCCTTACCTGTTTTTATATTTCTCTCACTTAATAATCTTATAAAAACAATATTTTGTAAATGCAAGAAATTGATAAGGTGCAGAGCAGTTTCTAGTTTTCTTAAGAGAGATAAGTTCAGTAGTATTTTTAGGTGCCAACCTTCACTTCAGCACCTAAATATTTTCTGATGCTTAGGTAAAATAGTTGGCAGGGCTGAACAAATAGATTGTCGCCTGTATGGTATGAAGATATAAAATAAACTAATTTCCTTAAACTATATTATCATAAGAAAATATACTGCTTTGTTTTATTAATGTTGCAATATATTTCTAATACAAAATTCATGCTGATTTGGTTATCTCAAAGAATTCACGTCTGCATAAAGTCCTGTGAAAGCATTTGCTGAACTAAAATGACACAGTTTAATAGGAAATGTTTAAATCAAGGAATTGGTAAGAATGTAACCTTTTGCATTTGTGGGGAATATTAAATTGTACTAATTAAAATAGCCCAAATGTTGAAACTCAATGAGTTTTCATTTTGTCCGTGAACCTCTTTAATGAAGAAGGTTTTGCATTTTTGCATATGTTTAATGTATCCTAGATTTCTCTGGATTTCCAGCAAGGGAATGAATTTAGACTGAAAGTAGAAAAGCACTTGCATAGTTTGAGTCACTGGGGAAGGGGTTATGTAAGAATTATAAGGTCAGGCTCTAAATGAGCTTGTAGAAAATTATTCTTTGGGACAAGAAACAGGCCAGTTGTTTAGTAGAATCTGATTTTTTTTAAAATTTGTTATTATGAGGAGTGCACCAGAAATAAAGGAAATGTGTCCAAAATAAGTCACAAGGGAATCTAGAAATTAGAGATCATCAAATTACATATGCTGATTATATGTCATTTCAATCCCATTAACTTCTAAGACACAGGGGGACTGAGATCTTGCAGTCAATATTTTAACTCGTAGTGACTTTTATTAGGAAGGTTCAGGCCCAAAGTTGTGATGAGAAGATCATCTGATACAAATGTTGGGGCTGGAGTTGGTAATAAGAGGGTGTCTTCAATGTGTATGGCTTAGGAACTTTTTTTGTTTATCAAAATGCCTTGTTTATTTGGTGGATCTTTGGTATGGCTTATGCAGTCTTGCTAAACTCTAATCAAAAAGCAATGCTTGGGACACTTTTTACTTGATTACTGATAAAACTGCTAATTCATTATTTAAATAAACCATATATATAATGTAATTAAGTGGTATTTAAATCCCACTTTCCCACTTCAAATGAAAAATATAAATTGTATCTTTTTTAAAAATGATTTTTCTTTATTTAAAGTTGTGAGGGAATCTCCATTAATACAAAGTAAGTGAAACCACTGAAGTATTAATAGCTGTGGCTTGCTATAGTGCTGACTTGCAAGTTAATATTTTAATTTTGCTTTTAGAAGTTCCATAAAAATTCCCATTCCATTTATCAATGCAAAAACAAGAATATCCTCATGAGTAAATAAAATCTGAAAAATGCCTTCTGATAAGTCTTTTAACAGAAGACTTCAGTGAATAGTGTTAATATGGATTTTTTTGTTGCTGTTTGTTTGTTTTTTTGATAGATTTTTGGACAAAGGGTTAGCAAGCTAATTTTAAACAAGTTCATATGAACTGCAAGGAAGTTAAATTTTAGCATTGCAAAATATTGTATCTTTGCAAGCTCTTGCTGAAAAGATCATTTTCCTGGCTTGCAGCATTGTCGTTTGCCTTCCTCACTTTTGCTACTGCTGACATTTGGTGTGTATTGCATTCCCGAGCACAAAAACAGTTCCTTTCGGAACAAATTATTTTGAAAAGAGGTCAGTTTTGTTCGGAACGGGTTAAGCAGAACTACCTGCTTTAGATTGATTTAAGTCAGTAATGGATCTGCTCATAAAGCTGCTGTTACTAGATATTACACTGCTATCAGTCCTCTGATAGCCCCGATAAGAAGTGCTTACCACAGAGGATGCTCCTAAAGGACAGATATTGTTTCTTGTACCTCAGGGAGTAAAACGCCATACTGCTGGATCAGGAACTTTTACTAACAGCAAGTAAATCCAGTCCTTATCAAGTTACAGCACAAACTGCACTCATGTTTTATTATTCTCATTAGAGATTTAAGGACTAATTCCAGTTGTTAGCGCTTAGCAGTTTAATGTTTTCCATAGATAAGAATTAAGATTCTTCTGGGGGATTTTTTATTTGCTAAACCTTGCAAAATATAATGTGGTAATGTGCTTAGTTTGATGTAATACACCTGGATTTCCTAAATGTTTTTAAGGCGTAGGATTTAAAAAAATTAAATCTAATAACTAAATTTTTCAACTCTAAAATGCAATCATTTTCAATCAACTATGTTTTTTAGAGCGAAAAAAAGCATATTTCTCTTTGAAAAAAAAAGATACCCATAGCAATAGTACTTGAGTTTTTCTATGCATTAGTAATGCTTTTAAACATATGCAGCTTAACACAGGTAAGAAGAATTGCAGTGTGCAGAAAATTATTATTAACTGAACAAGCTCCTTGCAAACCATTCTTTACAAGCAATAATGTTGATACATTTCAGAGTCAGCAAAAGTGAAAAGGAGAAAGTATGGCGTAACTCTGTTCTTATTAAAATGACACATTTAGAAGGATAGTAAATCCTAAACTTTCCATCTATGAATTTCTCTAAAGTTTCATGAAGACTTGAAATTAAATTATGTGAAACAAATAATGATGTATTTGCATTAGCTCTCTTAACATAATGATGTCATGAAAATGAATTTGTGCTTTAATGTGATAAAGTGACTTGAAACTGAAGCAGGGGCTTCAATCACCTCCACTCTCTAAGTTGAGCTTGATTCAAGAAACTAAGATTTGGGATCTTGCAGGCAGGTTTCAGAGCTATAGCAGTGTGACTAGTCTCAGCAATAGCTACAGCAAGCACCTTTTCTCCCAAAACTGTGTTGTTCTTGGAGAGCTTTAGGAAATTAAAAATCGGCTCCTTCATGACATATGCTTTTTTCTCTGCAAGTTGTTTCCTACACTATTGCAGTTTTACTAAGAATGCCCTTGTTTCTTAGAAAGTTTACACAGTAAAGTCTACTTGCCTAAATTATTAATATAATTAGCTATATCCCACCTGGATGCAATAATCATAATTTCCAGTTTTCACGTTTACAAAATGGTGACGTGTGCAGATACTGTTGTTTTTTTTCCATGCCAGATATGGGCCCATTTCTACTCGATTCCTCTTTCTGTTCTTTCTCTCTATAGCTCATTGGACCCATTGCTTTTGAAATATTTTTCTTGCTTCTATTACCGCACATAGACAAGTCCTGTAAGAGCATCACTGCTAATCAATAATAATTGTTGTTAGCAATAATTATTGATCGGCTATGACACTGCATTTGGAAGACATTTTTTTGTGGAGCCACAGCAGTACCAGGAATATACCAGGATGAGTGTCATTGACCCAAGGACATAAAAGGCACACTAAGTGTTTTGCAAACGGTGGTCATTTGCAGAAAAGCTTTTACAGAGTGGCATCTGAGCATTGTTTTCAAGATGGGATATACAAAAGCTAGTTCCTTGGAAACTTCCTCTTTCTTAGTATTGGTACACTTTGCTTTCATGCGAGGTTGTTATTCTGTGATATTTTTCCTTTGAAATTTAAGGTTATACTTAGTGCAGTTAGATTACTGGGTGTAATCCTCCTCTCTATCGAGAGAAAAAGAAAAGAAAGGAATAAATTTATTATGAGGAACTCCCACTAGATAACTTGGAAAACTTACATATAGCTGTTCTGTGCCCAAAATGCTGTTCAGTAGATTTTCCAAAGCACCCAGGTAACAGCTGGCGCAGGCCATGTGCCAGCCTTGACAGCCCATATGCTCTCTTTAGTGCTGTAATTATCTCAACACAAAACTCTGATAACCCAGTCTACAGGGTCCAGTTTCACTAGGTTAAATTGACTCAGTGGCTTTGTTAGTAAGTTCCTTTGGCACAGTAAGAACTTCATCAAGACTTTAAGTATTGTGGCAGGCTTGGAAAACCGATATGACTACTAGTTTCAAGACAGGTGTCTTATTAACCCTAGGAGATTGGAGGTTTCAGTTCATTATAGTGGCACCCAGCAGCACTACTACAGTTAAAGGTCTGTCACTGCTTCCCCACCATTCCATCCTTTTTTCAGAAGACTTTCTAATTTCTTCATTTTTAGCCTGCTTAAGGAGTATAACTCCTCAGCCTGGAGGCAATCTTTATGTCTTCCAAAAAAAGTTAATCAAAATTGCTTTTGCTGTTTTTTTTTGTTTTAATTTTGTTTTCCTAGTAAGAATAGTCGCAAGACAGCACTTTGCTTAGTTTTTTTTTATATTTCCTTCAGTTTGAAAACAAGCTATGAGCATTCTTCCTTCCAAAGTGTACTCATTGAGTATAATGTACAAGTTTCTCAGGTCAAAACAGGATGTAAAATGAATGCATTGAGATCTACAGCATTCACATGGTGAGTGGCAGCAGGAAAATTGAGTCAAGGTCAATACCGTAACTAATTTTTTCCCTATCAATGTATGGGTTAGAAGAAGGTATGCTCAGTTATGTGAGGCCATACAGGGTTATTCTGATACCTCTAAGATGTCTGAGCCAAAGTATGGAAGGGGAAGAAAAAAAAATAGACTTATAATTTATGGTCAACTTGTGTGCTACTGGAATGGTTTGAATTCCCTGTGGACACAGAGTTCACATCTCTGCTGGTTCTTTGGATAGTATCCCCATACTGGCTGATGTGTGGGGACTTCATCCAAAGCCAAATGGAGTCAATGAGATCTTTCTGTTGGGCTTTTCGTCAGACACTTAATGCACACAAATTAACCTGGGGTAGTCACTGCCATTAAACCTGATGGTGGGTAGGCTCAGAGAGAACAAAACTATTGCCTGTGTACCAAGACCAAAACCTGCCTCATTTTTCCAGATCTCATATTGATCTTTGAAGAGTCTTTATGTGGGTGAAGGAACACAGCTTGCCATGATAGCTATGTGCTGTCTTCTGCTTCGCAAGCTGACCTCCCATTAGCCCAGAACATACTGCACATCTTTGAAAGAAAACCTCCCAAAATTGCAATAGCAAGCCTTGCGTGCCATCGCTCGCTGAAGCGAAGTGCCTGGAAATATTGTTACTGTATGTTTTCCTTTCAAACCCCAACCATTTTGGCACATAGCACAGGACATATTCTTGCAGTTCTGGGGTGAAAGGACCTCCAGCCTTGCTGTGCTTGAAGAGGAGCACAAGGACTCTTGCTATTTTGCTGCCTTCCACAGGTAGTCATACGACTAAAGCCATCATTTGTATGTTGTCAGGAGAGCTCACCAAATATATTGACTTGCACATTATTCTTTGCAAATAAGTCCTAGCTGCTCTCTTCATATTATAATTAAAACGGCAAGGACTTTAATCATTTATGAAATTTTAAACTACAGACTGAATATAAATGTATCATTCAGTGTGATAGAATGAATTAAATTCATCATTGTCAAATAAATGTATGAAAGATGAAATATCTCTCATCCCACATCATTAGCCAATAAAAAGTCTGTTTTCCAAGTACTATAGAATGGCATGTAGTTTGTATCATCTTTAGGACCTTTCCTCCAAAGAAAAGCATTTTAAAATACTTTTATAAAAGTGCATTTTTCAAGGGCTGTGTTTTTAATAACAACTAGCTTGGATGCAAATATTATATTGAAATCTGACCACAGAATGAAGTCCCTGCTCTTTGTTGCGACTAGCAGGGACGTTGCAGGTTGGTTAGACCCTTTCGTTGGCTGAGGATGAGGCTATTGTAGTCGTGGACCTTTTAAGTACCAGAGAGAGAGGCCGTTGCTTGCCTCTTGCTCTGCTGTCCCCCAGAAACTCTGTTCCACTACGCAGACCATAAAGCTGTTGCAGTTACATTATCCGTCAGGCTTTTCAGGATGGTGATGGAAAAGAGGTCCTGGCACAGCGATTCTCATGCAGTTGTGGTGCCGTGACCCTGGGCAAAACATCTGCCGGGGAGGGAAGCCTCCTTTGCCTTCTGGTGATTTCTGTGACCTTGGTTTTAGAGGAGAATCTAGAGATTGCTCCCTGAGATCACTCTTTCTTTCGGAGGAATGAACATGGGGAAGAAAACATAGCAAAATTCTCATTGATTTATTTCCCTCACACTATTTCATCTTGTGGAGCTGTGCCTAAGAATAACCCAGTCTAGCTTCTATTTGCCCTTCCACATTTGGGCTTCCATGTTTTCACCAAAAAAAGAGAGCTGAAGAACAAATATAGAAAAGCTCTGTCTATGGACATTACTTATAGCTATTCTGTACCTGCCATTACTTTCTGAGACATTTTATTTCTCAATACCCTTTATCTGTGATTTTTCTAAGAATGAATTTCTTGTTCTATGTCTGAGCCCCCTAAGCTCCTGTGAGTGCTACCCATTTTTTTTTTTCTATTTTCCTACTGTCTCATGCAAAATGTCTTGCCGTTATCAATTAAAGTGGTGAATTTCAGTCTTGCAAGCTAACACAGCAGGTCTGGAGTCTTGTACCCAAAGAACACAAAGTACTGAGTGTTGAAGAGCATCTCCCTGCCCCAGCACACTTCAGTGGATGGGTAGGTCCCTTGGGTCGCTGGACTGGGGCAGAGTTGTTTTTTTCAGTCAATTATTTATTGATTAAAGCTTTTGCACCATGAAAATTTATTTTTAAAGCTCAGGACATTGTAGATGAGCTAATATGATTTAGATTGTTGAACAACTGTTAGATGGTGTGTTTTTGGACTCTTGCTTGAAAGCCCAGATGCCAAAATGGTTCTGCAGGGGGCGGGGGCTGGATCCAACCTCAGATCATTAGCGATGTAGATTGTATTCAAATCACTGACCTACAATTTATTCTGGTTGACAAATACTTAAATTAATGAAGCAATCACTGTCTTCAATAGCACAACAATATATTCTGCATTCATAGTTAATATGCCAGTAGAAAGAAATTAAGAAAATAGAATATATTTAATGTTTCTCATTTGTGTTAGATGCATTTCCTTCTTTTTTTTTGCATCTTGTATAAATTAGATGCATTGCACTGTATGTATTATTTGTGTAGTGTCTGGCCATATATCAGGATGAAATACAGTTCTCTAATTAGCTTCTTGCAAGTACTTTGAGTTACCCCAGGCTGGTGCTCACCCATATTAAAGCAAATGTGGCCCTGGCGATTGTTTGTACATGCAGTTGGACAGCCATGGTAAAAACCTTTTCTAAAGCTTTCTTGTGGCTCGCAACCACATATGTGCAGTAATTGTCTGAGACAGTTCACAGGGATCAGGCAGCTTGCTTGTTATGGTGAAGCATGTATCATGAAAGAAGACACTTGAGGTCTAATGATATCTTTTTAATAGCTGTATGATAGAGTTTCTTTATGCTGAAGGATATTATGAGGTTGTAAATATAATTTTCATGAAGTCTCGGAATAATAATAATAAAAAAGAGTAGAAATAAAGTACATTTGCTAAAATCTTTCAATTCTTTTTCTCTTGCTTCCCAGCACTGTTTCAAAGACTAGGAGGTGATGTTGTATTCCTTGGTGTGCTGTTTAAAGTCAGGAGCAGCAATATTTAGCACATGCTTGGGCAGCCGTGTTTGAAATCCATGCTTCCTCTCTCTGGTGTTCTGATGTGCCTTTAGGGGATGCTTGCCTGTTTGTAGTTTGTTTTCTTTTGTTTAAGGTTTCAGCTACTGCATTGACTAATGATTATATAGCAGTAAACTCTCATCCCTGCTAAATTCAGAGGTAATGCCTCAAAAGCATTTTTCCCCTGTGTGACATAAAACAATAAAAGAACTAGACAATTCCCTTTTGAGGAAGAATAATCCTTTGTTTAAAGAAAAAAAAAGGGGGAAAAAAGCATGTTCTTGATGCCAGAGGGTGTAGAATTCAAATCAAAGATTAAGCTAATTGATAAAAATAAAACAAATGTCTCTCAGTATACTCCGCTTTAGACAGTTAATGTTTTTTGTACAAGTCTCCAGTATTAATCACCTATGCTGTTTCAGAATGATACTGTACTTGATTCTGAGCTATGCAAATGTCTGTTTGATACCAAAATAACATGGAACACGCTGCATCTGAGTTTCAGCTCACCTGCAACTCTAAAGCCATTTTCTTTACCTTAGCGCAGAACTGAGGGGAGTTCAGAATTCAGAGATAAACATCAACTCATTGCAATATCATTTACCTACACGCATTTCCTATTCTTAGTAAGTAAATAGGTAGTATATATTTATATTTTAATTAAGTTTTGGAAAAATCCATGCACATCCTTACTGAATGACACATGAGTCTCAAAATTCAGCTGTCCTGTTAAAGGATTTACATAAAGACACTAAATGTTTTGATTAGCTAGTAACTTAAGCAAAAAGAAAAAGAAAAAAAGATGTCAACGTGCTGTTTGTTTATGTACTGCCAGAATCTTTTGAGCTTCTTTTTATTATGTGATAGATGCAGTGCTGCCAACCTGAGGGAGGGGAGGATCCCTAAAATATTAAAAGCTAACTGTACATTAGAAATTAGTTCTGTTTGGAAGTCAAGCTTACAACCAAGAAGTGAAAGAATGACATTGTTGAACTACCGTTTCAGCTATCGTCTGAAATTGTTGAATATGCTCATGGTAAGCTTCATCAGTAGGAGTTTCAGAGTGATAATTATCCATAGCTTCCCTTTTATCTGAGCAATGCCAAAGCTATCAGAGACAAGTTTTGTATTTAGCTTTCAGAGTGATATTTTTTTTTCCTTTTCTGTTCTTTTTCCCCTTTTGCCTGCACTTCTAGGCTTACAGTCAATTATTACCACAAAACTGAAGGGGCAATTAGCTCCTGATGCAAATGCTATTGCTGACATGCCTAAATAAATACAGAGTAATTATAGACTAGGTATCCAGCACTGCAGTCTGTCACGCTGTTCTTATTCAACTTGACTTGCAGAAGAGGCATCACCGCCGCCACGGTGAACATGCACTCCAATAAAAACTAGCTGGCTGCTGCTTGCAGGCTGGGGCTAAACACTGCTCTTCATTTCTGCAGTTAACTGTGTCCTGAACTGACAACGAGCTCAGAAACAGCGGCTGCGTTGAGTTTCCTGAAATTTGAGCCATGCAACACGAGTCTAATCCAGCAGCCAGCCCGGAAACCGGTCCGAATTGGTCCCTAAAAGCAGATGTTCCCAGTCTGAGCCTCACATTCAGCCTCGCTTGCAGAGAGAGGGAACGAGCTACCCGAGCACAGGTGCAAAATTATGACACTGCTATGGGCAAGAGCTGCGTGTGCAGCCTGAAACCACTGTTTCCCGTGACCGTTTTTAGCAGGCAAACCCTGCTGTTGGTGGGAGCACCTGTGTCAGGGGCAATGAGGGAAACGGATGCGTGTTGCAAACACCTATGACTGTCTGTTGCCTGCTAGCAACATCACCTGAACTGACACGGTCGCTCAAGCCTTCCTGGCCATAGTGGTATTTACGAACGATTGCCTTGTGTCCATTAGCCTAATGGTTTGTGGGGAGACTGAAGTCTATAAAAATATTTGTATTCATAAAAATGAAGCACCCAGGCCACCGCTGCATTTTCCCTGCGATGAGTTCTTAACATTTTGGAGGCCTGTCCTTTAGCAAAACCGCCGTGCCACAAAGGTATAAAATACAGCACTTAATGGAGATAGTGCATTTACTCAAGTGCATTAGACAGTTCCTCCTCCTCCTCCTCTTCCTGGTTGATTGGCAGCCAGAGATCCTAGCTGCAACACTAGAGGAGATGTTTATAGCCAAAGCAGCAGGATCTGGCACCAGAAAGGGCTCCACAGGCACTTGTGTTGATGGTGGCTTTGCAGTTGCCTCTGGGTCTTTCGTGTGGCTGGGCTAATGAAAGCTATCTGGGCAGTTATATGCAATGGAAACATTTCTCTTTCCATTGACATTTTAAATGGTTGTGGTGGTTAACTGTTTGTAAGCAGAGAATTTTAAATCCTTCACCACAGTAACTCTCTACAGAGGCTACTGGTGCGTGGTGTGCATCTATATTTCTCTTTTCTGCCAAAAAATCCCTTTTCAGGATCAGCAAAAATATTTGTTTAAGTGTGTTTGCACATTTTTGAAGAGCTTGTGCTCAGATGAAGGCAGTTTGAGGCTGTGGATGAGGTTTCAGTCTCTGTTTCTTTTTTTAGGTAGTAGCAACACTATCAAATAAAATTTTTGCATTTGGCATTTAGATTTTTTGACTTTTAGATTTTTTTTTTGCATCATGAGGCTCATGACGTGAGGTTTTAGTCTTGTTTTCAGGTCCCCACCCCTGAATAGTGTGCTTCTCAAGAAGCAATAAAAAGTAGTAGAAAACCATCCAGAAGTTTAGGTATGCCTTTTTTCAGCAGCTAAGTAATGTTGTGCATAGGCCCTTGCCATTTTTTTTTCTCAGCTTCTGTTTGTGCCTTACTACACATACTGCTCAGCAAAGGAAAAAAAAAAAAGGAAAGTTTCTTGGCCTACAGTGGTTTTATATTGGATAATCCACTAAAATGGGTGGCATATGCTCCCTCTTAAATATTTTGGAGATTGCCTGCAGACTCAGGCACATGTGTCCTCTTAGGTAAAAACCCCAAGGGATACCTTCAAAAATAAATGAAAATAAAAGATAGCTAGGGCTTGCATTGTTCATCAAAGTGGCCCGAGTTCCAAACGGCATCGCACTTTCAGTCTCAGTGAAAGTACTCATGTGCTTAAATGTTGACATAACCGTAAGTCTGAACAGGATTGAAGAGTATGTCTATTTAATAAATTCATCAGTGGTAAATCTGCCCCATTTGAGCCAAAGTTTTAACTCTGCATTAGACTAAAATATTGTGATTGTATTTTAAAAGGTGAAATCAATGATTTCCAAACCCCAGCACTGTGAATTTCTTCAAATTAATGTTTAGCTGGTGCAAAATTGCTGGAATTTTGGCTTGTCGGAATTTACATTCATATGGATAGAACTTTTAGAGAATTATTTAGCCATAGCTTTGTGTTTAGAGTGATTTTTAGAATTTTTTTTACACAATGTAAATGTTGTTGTTTTAAAGATATACTCTTTTACATTTTACTACTGATTTATTTGACACTAAACTTATTTTCAATATTTTTTTTTTACAATTCAAAGTTATTCATATCTAATATGAAACAATCGAGCTCCCATATCCACAAATCAAATCAGTGAAAATACAAAAATACAATGCTCGCATTTCACTGAAGTCTCTGAAACTTTGGACAAACTCTGCAGTAGTTTTGAGTTTGTGCCTGTTTGGAACCTGAAAACAACAAGACGTATAAAGTGTGATGTCACTAGGAACAGCTTGCAAGCTTAAACCATGTCAAAATGAGCTATAAAACAGAGTGTGCTTTGCAGCGGTGCTGAGCAAGAGGTTACTTTTCAAAATGAATAGCCCAGCAGAAATTTAAAGTAAAATTGCTATAACAAAACTAGGAAAAGGATTTAAAAAATAAAATAAAGAGGAGAGTTGCATGTGCTTGCGAACCACATTCAGATTACTGTTCTTCCACTAAAAGCACCACAGGGCGTACAAGACAAATGTTTCACTGTATGTCGTAGGCTTGTATTGTCTCTGAAAAATCCTGGAAGAAATCCTGAATTGCTGTATGTGGTAGACGTTTATGGCAAGTATCCTGAATTCTTCCTGTGGAACTGCTGCAATGCTTCCATTTCTCTAGAAACCAAGGCTGCTTCATCTCCGTTGCAAGTGATATAACAGAAGGGAAGGGAGAGTGAAACATTGGCAGACAAATACACTGAGACAAAAATCGAGACAAACACACTGAGAAAAAAAAAAAGCACAGGAAAGATACATATAATTATAATTATATTGCAATTTTTCCATCCTCATTTTGCTAGGGCAAGCCCTTTTGAGCTTCTACATGAGCAGACTTAATTGTGGTTAAAGCGTATGTTACATATTGATCTACAAAGAGAAGACTGGAGCTTTGCAGGAGACAAACATACTTTACAAATATAATAACCATTTAGTTTGTTGGCATTTTGCTATTTCCCTACACTGTGATTCTTCTTTTCTAAGTGCTTTTTTTCAAACTGTGCAGCTTCTCTGCCTCCTATGTATTGTCATGGCATTTAACAGCAACAGGCTAAGAAACACTGTACTTGGGTCTTGTTAGGACCCTTTTGCAAAGTTCATTGAATCAGTAAAACTTAAGTATGTAGGATCAGGCTTCTAGCCTCAATTTAAACAGAGCTCCTGCTAGCTCCAGTGTGAATTCTGCTTGAAGATAAACTCAGACTTTGGCTTAATTACTTACTAAAGCACTTTGTATCTTGTAAATTATTATGATACCAAACCATCAACAGTATGACTCCAATCAAAGAGCTATAGGAGGGAATAAGTATGTTGAAAAAATGCTGTATTCATCAAAATGTTCCATAGAGCTGTGCTGGTTTCAGTAACATCTTGCTTTGAAAAACTGTAAGAATTATGTAACTTAAGAATTTTGGAAAAGTCCGTTTAGACTTTGTCTAAAAGGTAGCATTTGCTTTTATTTAGTTCAAAATTTAGTTTGAAAAGGTACAACATTTCATATTTTACTCTTATTTTCTGCTACACTGCATTTTCTTAAGTTATTTTTATATTTTATTTTGCAGTTAAAAACATTCTTAAATAATATAAAAAGTATTGCTTTTCAAAATGTAAGATGTCAAAACTTACACAATTTCCCATCTTTCTCATCGTAGAAATTTCTGAGAAAAAAATCAAAGCATAATCTTGCCTTCTCTATGGAACTTTTTTTTTAAACTGCTATGCTTAGTTTAGTTGAAGAAAAGATTAAATTTAATTTTGAAGTTCAGAATTTCAATCAATCAGGTATATTTTTGTCTGAGATGTGGTGTGAATCTACCTAGGCAGGATAATCTGTCATAGAGGAATAGAGACACAAAACCCACTAAGAATTCTGAGCATTTTTTCAGTTGTTTGAGACATAGAAAAGAGCTCTTCATATTTACATATTCCTTCAGCTATGTTTTCACCTTTCCTTTGATGATTACACACTCTAAATCCAAGCAAGCTTTCAGAAACTAGCTCTGTAGATGTAGAAAATCTATCTTTCATTAGCCCATTTTGTGTTGGTGTCCATCCAAATTAAGCTTTTGATTTTAAGTTAATCCCTTCATATCGAGGAAATCAGGGTGTTCTTTATTTTCTACACTGCTGAGCATTTTGTTGCTATCACTCCCATTGAAAGATGAAAGCTTTTACATATTTTTACTATTTTGTACTAAATTAACTTCCAGAGTATTTCTTTTCATTTTAAATATTTGTTAGGAACAGCATTTTGTAATTCATGCAGATTTGAATGGTTTTGAACAAAAGTTCTCCATCAAATACAGTGATATTGAAATTCAGTGAGATATCCATTTATTCTATTCCAAGAAGAAGTGACCTTAGATTTTTGGATTCAGAGAGACTACAGATGGAGTTAAGTGAAGCTCTGGTGGAGCTCATGCTCTTCCTTAGGTATGAACATGTACCTGAAAAAGTTGAAATTTCACTTTCTAGGTTCAGATATTGTAGAACTTTCTGGAATTTGCCAAGCTCTGTTAACTGTGAAAAAAGTAAAATGTGGCCAAACCTTGGATATAGTCTTAATTTAGATGCTTCCTGTAGTCATGGAAACTAAGACTGTATAGAAGCTGCATAACATGTATTGTGTAAGTATTTTGGTGGGAAATGTATACCTGGTATACACAGAAATATAACAAATATTATTAATTAAAAATAGTCCTATCTGTTTGCAAAGGTACTCTATACCATAAAATCTTAGGCCTGTGTTTTGTTCCTTAGTGACTTCTTTAATAGATAAGAGTTAAGGAAATGTCTTGCTTCCTTCACTGTGAATCTTTGAAGAAGTTATTCAGCTGTGATGTAATTCAGTTCTCTTGATATTCAAAATGAAGAGAAAAATGTCAGAAAATGTGAGAACTTCAAAATACCCCAAAGGGTAAAACAAAACAGAAGATTGTAGAGGTGTCAGATGATATCATTTACAGCTAATATGATTAAACATGTTATTATCAGTCTGTAGCTAAGTAGGCTTCCATTATAGACCAGTAATTTCTAATCAGTCTGATTGGGATGCACATGCACGGTATTATTTTGATCCAGTTTTGTAATTTCCTAACTTATTAGTTATGATGAGTGACCCACTTTGTTGCAAGGATACAAAAAGCATTTCTTATCCTAATTTCACATGTATTTGATGAAGAGCAGTAATCATGAGCTTAATTTTAGAGCCTACAATAAACAGTCTCAGTATAGGTGTTTCCCTTTTCACTGGTTTAATATTGTTCATTAGAACCGGGCTGCAGAAATGAGAATTGGGTAGGTCTTTTAAAATGCATGCGTATTCTGGTCATGGGTAGTGACTGATAATAAAATAAACTTTAAAATAAACTTTTAAACAACACTATATTATCCTCAAGTGCTCTTGGGAATTGCAGTCCCTTGGTGAGCGTGTGTCATGGAGCTGGCCGTTATTCTTCCACCTTTCCTTTCAGTGGTGCTTCTTAGGCTTCTGTGCCTAAGAATTTGGGGGGATATAGCTGTAGGTAAAACAGAGTGAGGTGAAGAAAGCTTCAGAACCAAACAGAACCAAACCTCAGTGCTATGGAGAATGAAGCATGATGCTAATGTGTGAGATCAGGAGGAGACCAAGATGCTGCTAAGATGTTTAAGATGCTGGAGTATTGTGTGCAGCTCTGGGCTGCTGCCCAGTACAAGAGGGACGTGGGCTTCTAAAGAGGGTCTAGTGTAGAGCAACAAAGATGATTGAAGGACTGGAGCATCTATCTCATGAGGAAAGACTAAGCAAGCTGGGCCTGTTTAGCCTAGAGAAGAGAAGACCAAGAGGAGATCTGATCAACATGTATAAATACCTGAGCGGTGAATGTAGGGAGGATGGGGCCAAACTCTTCCTGCTGGTGGCCAGTGATGGGACAAGGACTAACGGCTACAAGTTGAAACACAGAAAGTTCCATCTCCATGTGAGGAAGTACTTACTTCCTGTGAGGGTGACAGAGCCCTGGAACAGGCTGCCCAGAGAGATTGTGGAGTCTCCTTCTCTGGAGATCTTCAAAACTCGCCTGATGTCACCCTGTGCCACGTGCTCTGGGTGTCCCTGCTGGAGCAGGGGGGTTAGACTAGATGATCTCTAGAGATCTCTTCCAACCTCAACCATTCTGTGATTCTGAGATTCTGTAAGCTTCTCAGCATGCAAACCTATTGTTGCAGGGTCTAAACAGACAGATAGTCACAAATGTGGAGTTCATCTTGGCAAGCTTTAGACATCCAAAATTGTCCCATCTAAACCTGAGCTTGTCATTCTAGGTTTTGTGTATAACCACCAAGGAGGAAAAAGTACCTTCAGAAAAAAAAATATCTCATGCAAAAACACATTCCTTAGCTGCCTGGACATGCCTATGGAAGTGGTGTAAGTCATCTTTCCCCGTGACTATAAAGGGAATTATATATGACTAGCTCAGACTTAAATATTTAATTTCTATATATCTTAATTGAAGCCAGATGAATTCCACCTGAGAAGCTCACCAGAAGCATTTTTACTCTACACAGGATGCTCAGAGTTAGCTAAAATTGCATATACGTGTTCAGAACAGTGCATCCTGCACGGCAGCTCTTCAGACTATAGCAGATTTAGGGACAAGGCACCAAAGGCTGCATCCATTCTAGCAAGATAAATGGGTCAGGTCCTTTGAACAAGTAGCGTGACACCACCGGAAGAGAGAGCTTGAAGAGACTAGCCTTTGGCCCATGCCATGCCCTGAGTTGTGCCTGGAGGTTGCTGTAGTGGCCCCAAGCCACTGCCGTGCCAGGAAGCACCACGAACACCATGGTCTTGGACCAGTGCATGAGCCCATGAGCAGGCCTACATAATTTATACCATGCAGGCTCTGTTGTCTCCTGAAATTTTGAAGGTTTAAACATTTCAGAGGATTCCTTGTTTGTCTGGTCACTTGATAAGTCTTGCCTCTTTCTTCTGCTTTAATATCATGGCTCCTCTAACCTGTGCAAAATAGCACAACTGTTGTGATGTTCACTGAATAACTGTGCTCTGCTCCCACAGCCGTCCTCTCTCATCCTGTTTGTATTTTGCATGCTCCCCTCTGCTCATGCAAGTGCTGGGTTGCAATATGTAGAACTCCTTTTCGGCTCTGCCTATTTCTGCTTTTTAATTTCTTTCTCCCTTTCTCTTTGCCTGTCAGCATCTCAAGGATGCTCTTTCTCCCACTGCTTTGAATATTTGTGTATTAATTCTCTCTCTGATATAGTGTTGTCTTTCTTCTGCTGCTTTTAATGTGCTGCTGCGGTCTAACTGTGCTTCTGCTGATTTTGTTCTGTGATTACAAAGCAGAAGGTCTTTCACAACTGTGTCTCTGTGCTCATACTACTTTTCTAGGCCCTTCAATGTTATTGAATTATTAATATTTACTAAAGTCCACATTGGAAATGTTGAAAAAAGGTTAAAATATATTAATAAACCTGGGAAAAACACAGATGAAAGCATCTCTACATAAACTATGCTAGAATGTTTTTCCTATATCATGAAGTATTCTTCTAAATAAATGAGATATAAATGGAGATAGACGTGTACAATTAATTGTCAATTTTATGCCTAGATATTCTGTGATCGAATCTCCTGATTTATCCCTGTTTAAAAATATGCTTTAAGTTTATAATAAGGTGTGCGAAAGACAGAAGATTTTTTTGAAAGCCACATTCTACTCTATTAAATGATTTATCACTGAGTGAATATGAGCATATTCTTCTGTAGGAATAAAGTTAAATTCTCATACTGTATTCTGATGATGTAGATGGTTAGCTCATCTACTGATATTTTTGTAACTAATAGCTTTACACATTTAAGCCAGCACTTTCTATCTTTGACAAAACCATTTTTTATCTATTTCTTTCCATTTTGAGTTCAGGCACACTTTGCTAAAATACCATCAGAATCTGTGGTCTGTATGACTGATTAAATGAGCTTCCTAAATATAATTTGAAGCATTAATGATAAATGAGTACTATTTCTATCTGCTCTTGCAGAACTTTGAGTTGTCTCAAACAACTGAAGTACCTAGAAAGTCTACCTGGACCTTCCTTGGATCCAGGTGTTCAGAGATTTACATCACTAAGGCAGATTTCCAGTAGTTCTGACTTGTACATATCCTAATGACTTTTCTTGAGGATTTCCTGCTGATTTCTCTTTGAAAAAAACAGGATCTTCCTCAAAGCATGGAAATACGAATAGATGGCCATCAAGTCTGTGCTTTACTAGCCGTGATGCCCCTCATCATTCTGCCAGTGCTGGAGTCCATAGTGTGGGCATGGATCCTCACCTCTGTTAAAGGGCATCACAGATATGGACTTAGCATATCTAAAATTTCCCTGGCCTATGAAGAGGGAATAAAGGGAATTATAGCATCCACCAACTCCTATAAAGACACAATTCAAGGAAATTGCAAGTCCCCTGTTTCTGAGGCACAAACTGCTGCCTCTGGCCTCCCGTTTGCCAAAGGCACCTTGCGAGCCGCTAACAATTTGAGCAGCATCTACTTTTTAATTAAAGGCTGCCCCATTTAGGCAGACGCCGCTAATCGGGGCGCCAGATCTGCAGCCCTCAGCGTTACAAGCCACCGCTCCAGCCGCGGCTGTCGGGCCCTCGATAAGCAGGGCAGGGAGCAAGGTGCGAGTCCCCCAGCGATAACCTCCTGACTCCGACATTATAGGTCTTTTCTGACGGAATTGAGTGCTAC
Organism: Tinamus guttatus; assembly: GCF_059628265.1. NCBI lineage: Eukaryota > Metazoa > Chordata > Aves > Tinamiformes > Tinamidae > Tinamus > Tinamus guttatus. The sequence continues at coordinate 1,956,001 of NW_028288592.1, read as the reverse complement.
ATCTTCCTCGATGGGCCCTTGTCAGGGATGAGTAATGGGGGCGCCCCCGCCGCACCAGCCGCTCCGGCAGCAGCTGCCGACCGCGGGGCCGGCAGATAACGCAGAGGAGCCCAGGGAGCTGCCAAAGGCACCGCAGCCGCTGGCCCCCGGCCACCTACCTGCTCCCGCCGCTCCATCGCTCCCTGCCCGCCGCGGCTCCGGTGCCGCTCGCGGCCGGCATCAATCAGAGCAGATAAAGCACCTCAAACTCATCAGAGACATGCACATAGCTAGGCGTCATCCTTGCAAAATTGCCTAGTTTCCTGCTGAGGAGTAAATCACACTTGCCTTTTATTTTTATTTTTATTTTTATTTTTATTTTTATTTTTATTTTTATTTTTATTTTTAATTTCAATTTTTATTTTTATTTTTATTTATTTTTATCTTAATCTTCTTTTTATGAATAACAAAAAAGTTAGTGATATTTTACTGAGCTATATATATACTATATATGTGTGTTTTAATTTTTATTTATTTTATTAATTTTTATCTTCTTTTTTTTGCTATCAGTGACAATAACAAAAAAGTTAGTGATATTTTACTGAGTTGTCAAGAAAACTTGTTCACAATGACTGAGAAATGAATAAACAGGTTAATAAGATTGTGCTAGTCAGTGTTTGTTAATTTATTAAACATCCTCTTTCGAAGTCGCCTGGCTAGCATTGCTTTTGCTAGCGTGAAGATCTGACTAGAAGTTTTCTGAAGTCTACACGGGAAAGAGGATTTCTGTTTTAGCCTCCCAGATATATCTGGAGATCCGCTTGGTTTTCAGATGAGTCTGGTTTAGACAAGTGGTGTGTGCATCCCTGCAGCGGTCTGTAGTATCACACCACTAGCAGAATATTACCCCTAACTATATTTTAGAAAATGCTATTTTGTTATCACTTTAACACTTGGAATAATAATGATCTCTGATGTAACGGTCCAGAAACAGCATTTGAAAGTGCTGTGTAACTGGAACCCATACTGGGACCATATTTTCAGACAAATTTAAATTCTAATTAATCAGCTCCCTAGATGTTAAAGCTTCAAAATTGATTGGAAACTAGCGTCTTGGAGAAAAGTAGTAAGAACTATTGTGTATCAAGCTTCTTTAATGCCTGGTTATAATCAAATATGTGTGTGACATCTGTAATATCTTATTTGTGTAGGATTTCCTCTGTTCCATTCAGCAATGCTTGAACTTCACAGAAGGCATTAAACAACCCATCATCACACAAAGGCAGGATACATTATAGAGCAGAAAAAAAACCCCTTGAGATTCCTTTGGATTTACATATATACATATACATATACATATATATATATATATGCAAAGGATTTTGTGTAATACAAAGGAGAAACTTCCAAACTGCCTATAGGTCCCCCGTCATGAATACTGTGTGAGGAAATGGGGAATGAGAGAGAAGATGAAAGAAAAAAGGTGAATAAAATCTAAATTCCATATTACTATGAATATTATTATTCAAAGCTTCAAAATTAAAAACATATTATTTATGTCCTTTTTTCCATCATGTTTCAGAGTGATTCTGTGATTCTGCATGTGGATCTTTCCTGTCTTTTCAGGGTGACCACATAAAAAAAAATAATTCTAGAAGCCTCCCAGTTCCCCCAAAACAATGTATTTACAGTAATTCAAAGTGGATTTCTCATGAACATATATGGTTATACATTTATTCCCCTTATAATACTTTTTTTTTTTTTTTCAGTTGGTTCTAATTCTTTGGCTGTTTGGGCTGAAGTTTTATGATTTTTTTTTTTTCCTGGAAGGAAATCAGCACAGATTGTTCAGCATTTCTAGGAAGAGGCTTATTGATAACAACCAAAATAAACCCATAAAATGGGTACTTCACTGGAAGTATCATTCTTGCAGCATTTCCTTTAAAGGTCTAGGAACTGCACATCTTAGAATGCTGCCGAACCTAGAGATGGTTTTTGCCATCCCTATGCAAAGTCACCCAAATTGAGCCAAATTATAAATACACGTATGTTGTCCTTTTTGCTCAGTAGGGATTTTGGAGGTTGGCAGAACTGTGTCTGCGGTCAGCTCTGCGGGTCCTCTGCCAAGCCTGTTAGGGTGAGGGAAAGCCAAGGTTTTCCTTTTGGCTCTTTGTTCCTGAGGCCAGGTGTTGGTACCAAAATTGAAGAAATTTGCTCACTTTTTTTTTTTTTTTTCATTCTTTTTCCTCCTGATGCCACAATTGTATGAAAAAGAGGAACCAGCAGCTTATCTTGAGTTGCGAGTGAGGAGGAGATAGGAATCGATAGAATCTTGCAGAGTTGTAGAAGGGGGAAATAGGATAGACTGTAGGAAGGCAGAAACACAAAGGAGAAATAGAGAGGAAAGGAAACTAGCAAAGTGCCAAAATAAAAGGATGGAAGCTCTCATTAAATTCAATTTGCAGCCAGGAGTGCTGAGATAACCTGTATTTATTTACTATGGTGATGTTATATATAGGCCATGCTGTGCTGATGGGATAGGAGTGCTTCTTACCTTCTGAATTTCCCCTTGTCAAGCATTTCTGTGCATCAAGCCCTTGTCCTGTTGATGTGAGCATCCCAAAACAAGGAACTGGTCATTAGCGCCTGGTTGATCCTTCCTGAGCTCCGTATCATCCCCAGAGATGCCAGTGTCCCCATCAGTTCCCTTACAGTGACCATGACTCTGTTCAAGCTGGCTTGGGTAGGTATCTACCAAAAAGGGAATGGCAGGAGAAAAGCTGGACTCTGTGACATGCCTAGCATCACTCCTCTGGAGAAAGTGCAGAAAGGAGCTGGCTCTCTGGGGTGACATTCCTCTGTATGAACTGGGAATCTGTGAGTCCCCTCCTGTGATCATTTGATTTTTTTTCCTGCAGATGCACTTGGGGGTTTGTAATCACGGCCCTTGTCTTCACAAATTCCCAATACTGGGGAAACTCCCAGCACCCCTGGTGCAAGCAGTTTGCAGGCTTGGAGTTTGATCCAGCTTCCAATGGAGTCAACAGAAATATGAATTGGAAAATAGTGGGCTGATATTGAAAATAAGTAATAAAAGGGACAGCACAGTAAAATATGATTATAGGATTGGGTAATCAACTACAAGGGCACCTATTATTTTGAGAGAGTTGTACGTAAATTTAAGAGAAAAGGTATAATAAGTGCCTCAATCAATAGAAATAAGTAAAAGGGAGCATGTATCTCATCAAATCCAGTTTTATTTTCCAAGAGCTGTATGACCCTGAGTTCGATCCAAAACTATCTATCCCTTTATCTCAGTCCCATTTTAATCAGGACTGAGCTAAGGAAAAAGAAAAAAAATCTTCCCAAATTATTCTAATGACCAAGTCTTGGAAAGAAAAACCCCAACCATAAACATAACAGAGGACCTCAATGCAGTTAACTGAGGGAAGTTTTCACCATTTCCAAGACTAGTTATCGGACCTAAGTACTGGAAGAAAAGTCACTCAGATTCTCTTGATAAAATTACCTTGGATCTGCAGGGAAAACAGACAGAAGGACAAGTCACCCTGTGTCCTGAATTGAATGAATTTGAATTTTTACTAATAACACTTCCTCACTGGAAGGTTTTAGCAGCTGAAACCTTGTTTTCTGCAGAGGGCTTTGTAGGGTGTTCTTGATCTTAAATGCTTTTCCTGAGCACACAGAATAGGTGTTCTGTGTATTGTCTTTGCAAAGTGTGTTTGTTTTCATGTTTGACATACACAAAATGCAAGCTTTGTTGGTTATATTACAATCTTAAAATAATAATAATGTTTACCCCCAAAATGAATTCACTTTTCAGAGTTCACCATTGCCTGAGCATTAACCTCGCTGCTGTGCTTAAAGTGCTACCTCAGAGAAACAAAGTTCTTGTTAGGATTTAAGACGTGAGGATCCATTTCTGCCTCACAGTCTCGTACTCCTGCATTCCCTGAAGTGTATCCCATCTGCTTTTGGGAGCTCTCATTGCAATATGCAGTGATTGCAGGATAAGCACACCATTTTCCTGTCAATACTTTCCTATTAGCCTCCTGGATCCATACATCATCGTCTTGCTGGCCTGCAGTTTGCTTATCTCAGTCTCGGAGGCTGCCTTTGATTTATCTAACACCCAGGTTAATGAGGCATGGAGCCCAGGGTGGCTCCAAGGATAATGCACTCCTGTATAAAAATGCTTAAGGAAGGATCAAGTGATAATCCATTCTAGACTAAAAGGCCTAGCTCTTCAACAAATGTTGTATTTCTTAATCGCTAAGCTAAGACTATAATAGCTCCCTCTTAAGCTACTGCCATCAGTAAAAACGATACACGCTAACTATATGGAATTTACAAAAGAACAGAAAATTAGATTTTAATTTGTGCTCCAAAAAAGGCAAAGAAAAGTTCATTTCTTAGGAACAGTTATCACCATTATTTGACAGTGTTCTTATGCAAAAATAAGTTAGCTTTAATATTTAATTTACAGTAATAGTTTTATATTCCCTCACTGGGACCTATGTTTTTCTAAAGACAAAAATAACAGAAGCTAGAATGTTACTGTGGCAAGGATAAATCAAACTTGCTATTTCAATAATGGAGGTAATTACAAAGTGTATATATCTGAGATGTACTGAGTGGTTAGGGGTTGTTTAATTAACATAAAAATTTCAATATCATCAGCAAGTGTGTTGGTATCGCAAAAGCATTGTTAAAAATGCATCTTAAAATAGTTATGCCTTCCTCTATTTCTAGCTAGTACATAAGGCTAATATACCTTAGCTTCCCAGTTCTGCTAATTACCATCTTGCACAGAAACATTTTTAATGAAAGAAAGGTGATGCTACAAGCAAGCTTTCAAAGACACAATTATTTATTTATTTTTAAAGTGCTCTGCCACATACAACTCTGATTTCTGGAGTGTTGTTGCTGTGTTTTGTTATGCTTGGGTTGACCTTCCTAGCATGACTGTGCCACAGGCTCCTGAAATAGGTGTCATGTATAACCATTTAGAAAATGACATAGCACCAAATAAAGGGATCATTCCTGTGGGACACCATGCTTATATTTTGGAGAAACAGCTGCATACAAGCAAGGCTTTCACCATTTGGCCCATCCCTGTCCCAGAGGGCTTGACCCAGGTAATAAGTCCTTTACTGGTCACTAACCTACATTATTGAGATTTAGTTTGGATTTTAATGACATGACATTGTTAGGAGATGTTATTGAGATGTAAATGATCTTCTGTTGGGTTATTTAACACATGTGAAGGACCTAGTTTAGAATGAAAATTAGTTATTGATTATTCCAGCAATTAACAAGGTAAATTTTAGCACCTATATTAACATTTTCAGAAGTCTTGATTTTTTTTTTTTTTTTACTCAATCTGACCTATGGAGTTTAATTGATTCCTCAGAAGTCTTGAAGATGTTTTGAACAAATAAAATAATAATAAAGGTAAATGGATATTGTCCACTGAGCTCTCTATTGTATTTGGTCTTCTGTTTCAAATGTCAGTTTTTGCTCCTGTGTTTAATACAAATCAAGCTAGTATGTGATGCAGTTGTCCGCACAATGACACAATTCTTCAGTATTAAAGTGCTGAGCACACATAAAATTGAAATCTTCATTTTATTTATTCCTTCCTCTTCCTCAAAACCTCTATCTTTAGATGAACGTAATTTGTCATTTATGGAGTCCACTTTGTCGTGTTACTCTTCTCTCATTACTACTCCAGATATACTGACTTAAAAACACCCTGAGATAGGAGGCAGTCTTTTCAGATATCTATAATTATCTACAGGCAGCTCTTAGTGGTGCTGGTAACACAAATATTAGCGAAATACATTTCCCTGTCTGATTGAAAATGGAGAATTTGTTAATTTATCCCTAGATATTTTAACCAGAAGATGTATTTCCTGAAACTCCTTTTTTTTTTTTTTAAATCTGGAATAGATCTGAGAGATCCTTAAAGGCTGTTACACATACCAAACAGATCAGACTACACGCTCACTTTGGTGGCAAAAGTCAAAGGAAATAGTGTATGTATGTCTTTATAACTAACTTAACTTAGACCTTTCCTTTTCTATTTCTGTCCTATAATCTCCAGTCAATGAAGAGTGTATGGCACTGAACACAGACTCATGATTTTGGTGAGAATTTCAGCGTTTGGGCTACAGTGATGCTTTAATCTATGAAATATTTCATTAGAGAACTGGCACGAGTGGCTTGGCTGGTCTTTGCTGCCAGAGTGCATTACTTAACGTGTTGCCTGTGGATGGTACTGAGCTCATGGAAACTAATCCAGGGGTCATGTGCTGCCTTTTGTGTTCTATATTGTGCTAGTCTCCTCCAGATGATATTACATGGAAAATCAGCTACCTACCCACTGTAGTCTGAGTACTGCTTTTGGAGGACTCCTCCACAACAGTTATTTCAATTTAAAGGTCCCTATACGATTTGCAGCAGCTAGTGGAAGAGCAGCATTTTCTAGCATTGCTTTTCCTCAAACACTTTGCTTTTTCTTATCATCTCATACATTTTTTTCCTATTCTACTTCTGCTGTTCAGGTGCAGGCAAAGTACCCATTGATTTCAATGAGTTTTGTTTCCTGTGTTTATGAATCCCTGTCATCTTTTCAATGACTGAATCACCAGGAAAGAAATTTAACTTCTCTTTTTTGCTTCTTCTCTTCCAACAAATGACAGACTTCATTGCTTCCAATCTTAAAAGAGGATTTCATGAATGGGTATTTACAGCTGCTTTCATGTCATTCTCTGCAGATGTGAAGTGTTTGGAGTCAGCCCAGTTGTTTTGTTTCAATTTTTCTTTGGTAATCTGTTTAATAAGACATAAGCATGATTTTCTGGTGTATGAAGATGTTTAGCCTTTTTAATTATAGGGGTTAAATGCTAGCTTACTTTGTTAGTATTCTGAAATTCAGAGAAAATCTAGTTAAGTCAATATATGTTGGTATAGAAAAGATAATTAAAACACTAGTGTAAAAAACACTTTCTATATTGGATTTTTTTTGTCAGATCACAAAAAAACCCAACAAGAGTTCACAGTTATAAAAAATACTTTAAAATACAGAATCAGACACATGATTCTCTTTAACTCTCATGAATAACCAAGCAGCAAAAGGGAAAGACAATCTATTTTCTCTACACATCACCCACTAACTATTGATTTCTCTAGGTGCTCTCCCTCAAGCAGTGGTCTTTTATTATATGCTTTAAACAGCAGCAGAGTTGTGGAGTTGTTTAATGCAGATTTGTCTCACCCACCTGCAGGTTTTTTTTGGTAGAGCACATGAGTTAGGAGATGCCTCCTGTATTGTAAATGGAGAGAGACCACAGATTAAGATGCGAAAAGACAGATTCTCTGGAAATGTCTGATTTTCTCCATTAATAAATTAGCAAGGAGTGACGTAGTAGTTCTACTATTAGCTAAGGCATGTGAGTTAACTCCTAATATAAGGGTGATACCTCTGAGCTTTCAGACCAGGAATGAGGAGAACTTGCAGAGGTCCCCGCTACCTCATTCAGCAGAAGCTGGATGCAGCTCTGCAATATCCTGAAGAGGCTGAGGCAACTCCCAAAACCAAATGCCATTATCTTAAAAGAAGGGTGTTCACGTGCACTTTCCAACACATCCAGTATGACAGTGGCTGCAACGATTCAAATTCGCTGGTCTCGCTTTGCAAATATCACTCTGCAAATATCACGGACCTCATTTTGAATGTGAACATCCTCAGAGGGGTGGATTTTCGGGAGCAGCTTAGCTCCTGCTGTAGCACTTGCATTTCTCTAGACCAGTCTAAAGAACTCTGCAGTTCCACGGGCAGTGCCGAGGCTGCCTCCCGGACACAGAGCCGCGGCTTGGCTCTGCCACGCACCCCCTCTCTCTTCAGATGTTCTATCCAAGCACCAGCGATGCACATATCCCGTCTCCAGGAGCACACTCCAGCGTGCGCTCTGACCTCTGATTGCGAGCCCAGATTATTCCCCTCAGATGGCCCCGTAATGGGGATGTGTATAATGTGCCGTTTGCATATAGAAAAATCCAAAGCTGGAGACAGGCGTACGCGAGTGAGCGCAGCTCTGTGGAACTGGATGCCACGCTCAGAGGAACGGAGTCTGGAGATGAGCACGTCTCGTGGTATAAGGGTATATGTCCAGCTGCCGATGGAAATTCCGTCCTGTGGATTCCGAGGGAGACTGCTTGCTTTCTGGAAATAATATCTGCCAAACAAAACAATTGCACCTACAAATATCACCTGCAAACACAACAATTTTAGCAAAGATTCGTGTATCTTGCATTAATAATAAATGTGCAGCAAAGCCTAATATTTTATTTTATAAAAGTAAAACATACTAGTGTATACTCAAGAAACATTCATAATAAACGTCAGTTTGGGGTACAAAAGGCCATGCTAGCTGTATAAAGTATTAAAGGATTGTTTTATTTTATTAACTGCAAAGAAAATTCAAAACATTCACTTTCCAGACTTTTTAACTTGTAGCAGCTCTACAGAATTTAGTTTATGCTTTGCTGTTAGCTGAGATGACTGACAAGACCTGGGTAACTGGCTGTTACGAGCAAAGACATCCAGGTGGCTGGCTGAGGGGAAAGGTGACTGAGTAGGTCTTTGTTCCTCAGAAGTCTCAGTGGGACAAAAAGAGCTTAAGCACATAAACCATGGCTCCATGTTGGCAGTCACTCACATGGCTTCATAGGTATATACACATATATGTGTATAAACCCCTCATCTCTCATGGATCCTTAAGCAGCGAGGGTGGTCATTGCTGCCTGACATTAGTCATTGTGTTTTGTGTGTAACAAAGTCACAAAGCCTCATTAGTGGTGGCTTTTTTCATTATAGTTGTATATATTTATATAATATATTATCATTTCACTTGTATATATATATATAGTATTCGTATGTAGACACACACACACATATATATAGTACATGGGGAAATGGGGTACTCCACGCAAAAGCAGTGAAACACAATGCACAATCTGTTGTGTGAATTTGTCCTGTGACAAATATGCTATGAAGAACAGACTTAAATATGTACAAGAAGAGAGATCATCTAGTGGCAATATAATATTGGCAACTTCTTGTTGCTTTTGTTGTACAATAAATAAAGTAACTTCAGAGCAAAGGAGGAAGAATTCCTTTGGAAGTAATTCCAAAGGAGAAGTGATTTAAGAGGTCCAGATCTCTAGCAGATCATCTGAGTGAAAATGTACTCAGCTTCTCTAAGCAGCACAAGTCCTGTTTTTAACAAAAGGTACAAACATCCACTCTGCCCATGTCAATGTTGGACTTATCCTGTCATACTATATTCCAGCAATTCAGTGGCTTTAGTGAGCTCTTCAGACAGAGACAGTGAAATGTAAAAGGTCAACCATGAAGAAAGAAAGGATAAAGAATTTGTCTTTGCATCATTAGCAAGTAAAGCCCCTGGGATGATGAAAGAGGAAGAAAGGAGCAGCTGTACATCGAGCTATCCTCTATGACTCGTCTTGCCCAGCAACGGAGCAAGCGGGACTCTGGTGAAAAAAAAGCTAAGGAGATATATTTGCTAATGCGAATAAAGACATTTGCCAGCATGATATCTGCAGCTGAGGTCTTCAAAGGGATATGCTAGCCCATATGTTGGGATTTGGACAAACACACAGAGTTTGTAGTTGAATTAGAATTTCTGAAGTGAGATTTCTTTTTTTGGGAGTTGCTCTTTCAAAAACGTTGTAGCTTCCTAACAAGTGATGGGTCTTTATTTCAACTTCTCTGATTTCCACCTGTCTGGTTTAGTTCTTCTCTTACCATCGTTATGTGTATGTGAAAGATAGAAGGAGGAGGAGGAACTGTACTAGTGGAGTCCTGAGTTCAGGTTCATTGACAAAGGCAGATATATACATCTACAGTATTAAAAAAAAAAAAAAAGTTTTTTTTACACAAAAGGTTAAGGTCACATAGTTTGTGAATTCCTGAAATCTCAATCCTTTCTGAAAGAAAAATCAATATTGACATTTTTTTCTCTAGGTAAATTTACATGCAGGGATTTAAAATTCATGGTAATTTCAACTGTTTGGTCATAAAACAGGTTTTTGTATTTTTGGCTGGTTTTATTTCTTCCTTCTCTAATTTTTCAGCTGAAATTGGTTTAACTGCATCTTGCATTTACTAGCAATGTGTTTCTGTTGTGTAAGATAGAGCCTCTTCCCAAAGATCTTGCAACTGAAATACAAACCATGTAGACAAAGCACTCAGCAGAATTTTCCTGCAAAATCCCTTTGCCCCTGAGTACTAACGATGTACATAAATGTATATAAATAAAGGGTTTCCTGCACCCACAAAAGTATGCTGATGTGCATTGCAGCTGCTCTGATTCTGAATTTTTCCCTCCAGGTGCTAGACTACTTCTAAGTGGTTTTTGCCTTTGGCCCCACAGCCCTACAGATTTGCATTTCTGCAGTTTCTGTGAGCCAGGAGCCTAAGCCCACGACTTGTGCGTTCAAATCCTGCCAGGGACGTGAGCTGCCTGAGTGATGCTGGGCAGCCCCATGGCTGGGCGTCTCAGCAGTCGGGTGAAAATACCACTGTAGAAGACATGGAGTTCAATAGACATAAGAGAACACTATGATGCACAAGGCAAAGTATTTCTGTGATTCTGGTAAAGTTGATATCTCCTTCCCCAGATCAGAAGAAAAGCTTCAAACTGCCTTTTTATTGTTCCACAGCCTGAGAGTGCCTGGCCTCGCTTGAAACAACTTGTAGTCAAAGAAGTTAAAAAGCAGCAATGAAATTCCCTGCAGCCAAACTTTTCTTTATTTTCCCTTTCCCTTAATTAGTATGTAGAGCATCTATGAATGGGTATATTAACCCTTCCTCCCTTTTTGTCTTTTTTCTTTAAACAGTTTTAGAACAGGTATCATTTCAAAGGCTGATGCTATTGATACTATTTTGTCTTTAGTTATTACCCGCCCCCCCCCCCCCAAAAAAAAGAGGTTTCTTGTGGCTACAATTGTACAGAGAAATTCTCATTTAGAGAACTACAGATTTTTCTAGGAGCTGTTTGGACCCACAATGTGAAGAGCCAAATAAACTGAAATAACAAAATTCCTGTCTGATTTAAATGTGCTGCCTCCTGGCAAAGTTTATACTCAAAACAGGGTAGGAGCTGGAGCCATTATGCAGAAATATGAATGCAAAGCTAACGTGCGATGGATGCTTATCTGCAGCGCTGCATTATCTTAATATTCCCACCACTTAAGATATCCATCTGATTAGTCTGAAGACATCACATGGTCTAGTCATGCCAAATATACATTAAAATGGGGAAACCTATGGACTAGAGCTGTGATAACATATGGTTTGTACAGCCTCTTAAGAACTTGACTTCCAGCTGGGTTCTGTGTAACATAAGAAACAGGGATATCACATTTCCCCCATTTCTGCTTCTGGCAGGTGTGTGCTAGACACTGACTGCTAAATACTTTGTAATTAGTATGCCTTGGAGCAGTCACTGTCATCTTACATCTGTAACTGGAGTGAGGGCACTGTTAGCCTGACTGTGTTCATTTCTTTAGCCTCCCAAGCCTATAGACCTATACAAGGCAGCCTGAAGGATCAGTATTTGATGCCTGAACCATAGGCAGACCTCAGAAATGTATCTAATTATACTAGTATCTGACTGCACTCTGGCAGGATGTATTATTCATAGCCAAAAATGAACTGCTATTCATGGAGAGAAAAATCTTGTGTGTTCTGCCACTCCTAAAGCTCAGTGTTTATCTGAAGATTAAATAGTTTGAGACAATCAAGAAATGTACTATACATTTTTAGAACTATTCCTGTTCTCTATGAACTATTGCAGTATTTTCTTGTATACAGTAAAATGCAGATGTTTTCTTCAAAACATAGGAGGTAAAGAGAGAGAGAGAAAGGTCAATCTAATACTAAGATATCAAATAAACAATTTTCAGGAAATGAGTAGTAAACACCTGAAACCTTTGAATTCTCTACAAAATCTTGTGTTTGCTTTCTGAAGAACTGTGGGGGTATTTTTTGTTCTGTTTTCATTCATTGTTTTATTGTAATAGTCCCTTGTGAAGGGAGTGCAGTTGGAAGAAAGAATAATTCTTTTTTTGACCAATTGGTAGACTTTATTCCTTTGTTGCTTTAATCTTCAGTACCTATTTTAAAAACATTTGTGCTAATCAGAAGCCATATGCCACAATATAGAAGTGCTTAAAGTCCAGAGAAGGATTCCCCACCTGCAGCTCTAGCTACAGAGCAGAAAGGTGCTCTGATCAATAGGGGAAGTAGGATTAATTTCAGCATAACAGTCCCCACAGGTATTTTCTATAAAAATAGGGAGGAGTTTGGTACAACACTTCTGAGGGCAGTAATGTACAAAGGGTCTCAGAAGTGACTAGATCCTATCTAGCTATTCAAACACACCTTTAATTTTACCCTGAAATCAACTGGTAACACTGCAAAGTTGGTACTGTGTAATTAGGACTACTTCTAGCCAAAGAAAACATTTCTTAGGTCATTTTTCCATACATTAATGAAGCTGTTGTCCAGGAATTAATCCAGCTGATAAAATAAACACTTTGGGGGAGATGCTGTATACCTAGTTTTCACTTAAATGTTTTGATGGTTGGCAAAGCGGCCTTCTTTATTTAAGTTGTTACGTAGCCACAGCCAAGAAAGACTCATGCCTCTCAGGGCATACCTCTGAAGGGCAAAACTGTTCTTAAACCCTAACTAATTAAGCTTACAGACACTTTAATAAGGCAACTAATTTAGACAGAAATTACTTTTTTTTTTGAAGCAGGAGCTAACCTTCAGTTTACTTTTGCCTGAGTGTCCTATCCCTATGCCTGACCTTTTACTTAACGAAGGACCTCTTAAACTTAATAAACTAAATAGATGGAGTATCTTTGATCTCTAAGGTAGGTTTTCCAGGCCCTAAGACCCTACTCCTGAGTTTAAATTAGTGCTTTAATGTCAGGCTTTGGAAATTCTCAATGTGTTTCAGGAGATAGAGTTTATCGAAAAAAATACTTTAAATGTTTCTTAAATGTTTCAGAATTCAGAGTTCATCAGTCTTCATAAAAAGAGTCGACACATGCTCCTGGATATTTAAATAATATTTTGAATTAAATAGTCAATATTCATGCAAATGTCTGAGACAATATCTGCCTGAAACCTGACTCTGTTCTTAGGCACATAGAATTGTGATGAATGCCAAGTGTTTTTTTTTGAAGTTCTGAAAGAAACATCTAGGAAACAATAGCTTGGAAAATTGTTCAAAAGAATCTTTGAATCTGGTGTGTAATATCCTTCAAATGATAAATGGCTGTGATAAGTTGAATAGGGAAGGATAAAAGCTAATACGGTTGTAGCCACCACGACTCTTACAATGCCGTTCCTTGAAGATATTTTTCTGGGAGGAAAGGAAGTGCTTCTGTTCCTGTCTCAACTGAATATGCAATGCAAAGGTCTGAATTAGGGAGCGTGTCACATGAGTGCTTCGGAGACGTGTCGGAGGCAGAGCAGGACCCTGACCTGAGATACTCCGCATTGCCCTCTCAGGAACCTTAACTGTCTGCATTGGCTATAGAAATAAGCTATGGAGATGGGGCTGCCCTGAGTAATCACCAAGAAGGAACGTTTCTCTTATTCATTATCGGATAGGCTGGTGATTTACCACCAGTCTGCGTGGAGGACATTGCAGAGTTGCAGTGCCTGAGGCTACTTGGTAAAAGACATTGCATCCAGTAGTCCAAATCTGCCTCGGCCTCCCAAGCTGTGTGAGAGATGTACTTTCTGGCCTAGATTCCTATCAGCTAGTTGAGGCAGCTACATTCACATCTAGTCATCCCTGAAGTCTGTCGCAGGAGAAACATGTCACCAATCTCTGTCTCTGTCTCCTGACTAAATCAGGAGCTTAGGGCAACTTGCTCTGAGTCTAGGCACCTTGGTTAAGTCAATCTGAAGTTAAATTAGTCGTGTTAAGAAGTCATAGCCACTTTCTAACAGAGATTAGAGTTTGGCATGGTGACATCAAAGGAGCTGATACGATGCAAAATTCCCCTAAAAATTGAAGCGCTATAAGGCAATAGTCGCAAATTTTTAGAGGCACATTTACATTCAGCTGTTGACACTTGCACTGTTTGTGAACCACCAGATCATCTGATCTTAAAATCAATCTTATTTAGTTGGCAAAAATATCCTCTAAGGCATGAGATACATACGTCCTTAAAGAACTTAAGTAGTAAGAAAAGATTTATTGACAACAGCACAGTTCAGCCCCCTCTTTATTGATAATAGGATGTTATCATACCCAGATGATTTCTCTGGGAGATAAATGATAACATAATATTTGACTAAGTTCATATTGTTTATATTTCCTTTCTTCTTTCTCTTGTTTCTTACTATTACTTTCTTCTTTCTTTGCTTGTAGCTCTGGCTTTTAAACTGTCTTTAATTCCTGACACTCCATGCTCATGGGAGTCCCTGCACTTTGAGAATACTTGACATTCAGGAAAATACACTTTATATGTTAAAAATCAATGGTGACACAATATTTACAGCCCAAAGGCCAAACATTTGTGTTTCTTTATAGAGAGTAAGTGCTTAGAGACCAGCTTTGTGCTGCTAAGCTACAGACATCAAAGAATAATAATACCACAGTTTTAAACTCAATGAATTGAGTGGGTTCCAGCATGCTTACATAAGGGACCAGCTGATTTTATGGGTACTCTTAGTACAGAAATGGATATAAGCATCATTATTTTCCCTGGATTATTAACAAAACCTCTTTGTGAAAGAGAAGACCATCTCTCTTGTCCATATAATGCCAAAAATTGTAGGATAATACTTTTTTCTTCTTACTAAAAAGATAATTTTTAAAAGGCATTTTTGTTAAAGTCAAGATTAAGTCCTTGCAGAATAAAAGATGTCTTCATGTGACATTGCTCTCTATTTCTTCCTCTCTTATTCTTGCTGTTTATATAATAAATATTTCTGAAGGCCATTTCTGAAGGTTTGATTTTAACTGAGATCTGAATAAAAGCTGTTTTAAAAAGGAAGTCTCTCTAAAGCAAAGACAGTTGGTCATTTTAGCATTGTATATCAAGGTTTGTTTTATATTCCAGGCAAGATTTATAATGTTTTCAATTGGCATATTTTACTTTAATAGGCTTAATTTTGGTGGGTGAGACAAAAACACTGCAAGGCATTTATTACATCATTAGAAACTGCATTATGTATCTAGGGAATGCAGTATCATTTGGTTTGTACGTTTGACCCCTGCTTGTTATTAGGTGCACTTTACTAAATCAGCAGAAAGAGATAGGTCACTAACGACTATTACCAAGCTAATAATTATAAGAGCAAAAAACTGTTATTGATGTTTCAGACATTGTTTCATATATGCTGTTCCTGAGACACTGATTTGTGATTTGCATTATTAGGAGTGAACTTTCTTTGACCTGTCATTTAACATAAGTTAGAGTGCTTGGTCTGATAGTTAAATAAGGACCTTAATAATAATGGAATTATTATATTTAACACTGGCTTTGAATGGGTTTTTGAATGATTTTGATTTCGTTGTAGCTCTAAAGTAAATTGAAAAGAGGGAAGATAAATTAAAAATAGTGTATCTAAGGAAAAAAAAAGAACTGATAACAGGGGAACCAACAGCATTTAGAATATATTTTAAAATGTTATGTTATGCATTAAAAATACACATCACATGAGATTTATTGTAATCTCACCATCATTCTGAACATAACACATGTCCAGCATACAAGTAAATGCAAAGACTTCAGCAGTGTTTGTGCTTTGAATTAAATTCTCTTCTGTGTCAGCCCTGAACTGTGCAACTAGTGGCTATATTGCTGGTTGTGATTGTCTCAATAAAGCTCAACAACCTGAAGTGTGTGAAAAGAAATAGCTTGGGTAGGTTTGTTTTTACCAAGATATTTCTTTGACCTTTGTAGTACTGTTCAGTCAATAAAGGCATATATTTCTTTAAAAGGCTCTGCAATATGTTCTCTATTGCTATTTTTGCTCCTTCCAGAAAGATCTAAATTTTGAGTCAGTGGACAATTTTTTCAGGTTTGAGGTATGGGTCATATCAGGGCCATCAACTGAAATGGAGCAAAAGGTGTCTCTTTGCCAGATCCAGCAACTTAGAATGAAGCAGCTTGTTGGGGAAAACATCATCACCACCTGTGCGAAAACTCAGCAGATTAAGGCAGTCTGTCCAAAACAACTGAGGGATTTTGGCAGTCCATAAATGAGCAGGTTGATACTGGGACCCTTCGTCGGCAAGGGCTGGCAGTCTGAACTTGGTGGGGTAGGAACAGCCAGCCCTTCCCTCTGTTTCCCTTGAAGTACATTGCAGTTGTGTGTTCAGGATGCTCTGCAGCTCTGGAGCCCAGGTCCAAGAGTCAAGACGTCCCATGGTGGCAGTGGTCATGAGCTTCTGGGTTCTACACCCTGCCCGTCTACATGCATGGGGACAATGTGCAGTAATAGTAGGCTCAAAAGAATCAAAAAAAGAATGTTTTTAGTCATGTAATTCCCTGCCAGTGGCCATCTAATAGACCTCTATTCACAAAATCACTGGTGCCTGAGATTGTTATGGAGAAGTATTATTATCTGCTTGTTCTGTTATATATTATGAAGGTTATACTATTCGTAGCTACTAATGGTAATTCTGGGAAGCAAGATACTGGACTATTTGAGACTTTGATCCAGTTGGCACAGAAGTTCTCTTGTCCTTATGGTGATCTGAGTCACAAAATACAACTTACAGATCCAACATTTTCTATAATTTTTCAAATTTTCATTCCTCCCATTTATTTCTTCTTCTTTTTTCTATTTTAGCTGTTTAGAATGTGCATCTGTGTCTCTCATATCTGTATCTCATTCTAGTTTGACATTACACAGAGGTAGATCTTTTTGAGTATATCATGCTGGTTTCTCACGATTTGTCTTCCCTAGAAAAAAGAAGCAAGCGAGGGTTTTCTTCCACATGTTTATAGCTGTGAGAGTCCAACTACAATGAAATAGATATCAGAGAGCAGCAGTCTTTCTGTTGCCATACCAGGAAAAAAAGATGTACTCCCAGCATGTTAGTGAATCTGTGCTAAAATCCTAGGGAGACAAAGACAAATCCAGCAGAATGGAAGTAACAACTATATTCTTGTCTAGTACTTTACCTGCTAACACACTTTAAATCCAGAGATGAGTGTGTATGACCCTGGGATTTTGCAACATGTTGTCTGGTATATGATGAGAAGCAGGAGAAATGTAGTCATGATCTAAAGGTAAGGTATCTCCATGAAGCTGTGACTTGCTATGCTGGATATAAAAGTATAATACACTGATGACTAGAGAGGGAAAAAGGAGTGAATACTGGATAAAATCCAGTATTCACAGAAATTTCCAGTATTCACAGAATATTCCAGTATTCCACTATATTCCAGTATTCCAATATTCTAGTATTCACAGAAACTTTGCTAGTTTTACACACACATGCACACAAAAATATCCTGTAGAACTAGGAAGTAAAAATGATGATGTCTCCGTTTTCCATATGCACAGCAGATTTTTCTTCATTTTTATGCATAAAAATACACCCTTTGCTGGGGAAAGTAGGGAGAAGAGGAAAAATGAGTTAGTTTGCTTAAAGATCTCAATATATATTTTTTGCATCATAGTAAGAGTTTGACTAGAAAAGCGTTTGTAAATGTTCAAGGGAGATTAGGTAAGTTTATTGAAGAGAAATCTGCTGGTGTTTAACTAGACTCATAGAAACCCAAACCATCTCAGGAAATCCTGGAGCTGTAGGCTGTTGGAGACTATACAAGCACTAGGGAAAGGGCTATATATGCTTGTACACCCTGTCCATGTACCCTCCCTTTTGGA
Organism: Tinamus guttatus; assembly: GCF_059628265.1. Taxonomy (NCBI): domain Eukaryota; kingdom Metazoa; phylum Chordata; class Aves; order Tinamiformes; family Tinamidae; genus Tinamus; species Tinamus guttatus. Next base: position 1,938,042 of record NW_028288592.1, on the reverse strand, counting down.
GGGATGAATGCTTTTTTGAACTCTGCTAGAAATAAGCTACTGGATATGGACCTTGTGAACTCAGAACCCTGCCCTGGAAAACCTTTTAGCACCTGGGGAAAAGTTCAAGGAACATTTTTATTAGGAAACATTTTTATTAGAGCAACAAAGATGATTAAGGGACTGGAGTATCTATCATATGGGGAAAGACTAAGCGAGCTGAGCCTGTTTAGCTTGGAGAAGAGAAGACTGAGAGAGGATCTTATCAACATGTATTAAATACCTGAGGGAGGCATGTAAAGAGAATGGGGCCAAATTCTTCTTGGTGGTGACCAGTAACAGGACAAGGGGTAAGGAATATGAATGAAAATACAAGAAGTTTGATTTCCGTATGGGGAAGAATTTCTTTACTGTGAGGATGAGCCTAGAACAGGCTGCCCAGAGAGGTTGTGGAGTCTCCTTCTCTGGAGATCTTCAAAACCCACCTGACTGCCAGCCTGTGCCGCGTGCTCTAGGTGACCCTGCGTGTGCAGGGGGGGTTGAACTAGATGATCTCTAGAGGTCCCTTCCAACCTCAACCATTCAGTGACTGTGAGCCCCATGAAGGGAAGAACAAAGTAGTAATAAGAAGCAGGGTCGGCCACTTAGCAAAGGTGACTAGGCTCTGTAGTGATAAACCCTGCAATGACTTCTGAACTTCATTCTAAAAGCAGAATTTACAAAACTGACCCCCGTATAACTAGTGAATGGGGAAAGAGTTCAGTATCTATGTGAGGATTCACTAGAGATTGGGACTAAAGCAGACAATAGCAAGAGGAAAGCATGTCAGACCCCATCCATCTTCTGTGTGACACTTCTGTGAAACTGGGATTTGAAATTTGAAACCCATTCATGAAATTATGTGACTAGGTGGGACAAGGCAGTCCTCCAGGGATTAATTCCAAGGTGTTCTTCAGTCACTGTCTAATGTGAAGTACATAAACACTCCTTAGGGACCAAAGTTTTAGACCTCGTTCTCACTTGAGCGCACTACCACTCACCTAGGATGCTGCACGTACATCTGCTCGCTTTCCTTCTGACCTTGTGCATCTTTCCATGTACTGACTTTCCCTCTCCCTTTCCCACAATTCATTAAGGAGCAGTAAATACTTTCGCTAGAAATACGTTAGCTCTTACTGCTTGCAGGACTCCCCTGTAGCACAGCAGCAATCTCAAGCTATACCCGGGATGTCCTTTCTGGCAAGAGACCTCTAACCACTAGGCTATTATGCAAAATATGGGCTGTACCACGGTAATGATAATTTATGAGTTGAGAATGGTTGATGCAAACCTAGCAATTGAGATTTCCCTGGAGAGGCAAGTGCTGCAGTGCCTGTTTTCTGATTCTGAAAGAGCCATAGGCAAGATGTAGATACTTAGTCATCTTCTGAGAGAAAAAGAAACTATTCAGCATTCTCTGAAAAGCAGGTGCCCAGGGTATGCCAGGTCAGGCAAGAATTCCCAAAATCTCTCTCCTAAGTTTACACACCAAAACATGGTAGAAAATGGTTAGCTGACTGCTGCCAGAAACAATTAAATTTGTGGCATAGGGTGTTTGTCAACTCCTATAGTCGTGTTTTATATTTCCTCTTTCTTTCTTTCTTTCTTTTCTTTCTTTCTTTTCTTTCTTTCTTTCTTTCTTTCTTTCTTTCTTTCTTTCTTTCTTTCTTTCTTTCTTTCTTTCTTTCTTTCTTTCTTTCTTTCTTTCTTTCTTTCTTTCTTTCTTTCTTTCCTTCTTTCCTTCTTTCCTTCTTTCCTTCTTTCCTTCTTTCCTTCTTTCCTTCTTTCCTTCTTTCCTTCTTTCCTTCTTTCCTTCTTTCCTTCTTTCTTTCCTTCTTTGCTTCTCTCTCCCTTTCCTTCTCTCTCTCTTTCTCTCTCTTTCCTTCTCTCTCTCTTTCTTTCTTTCTTTCTTTCTTTCTTTCTTTCTTTCTTTCTTTCTTTCTTTCTTTCTTTCTTTCTTTCTTTCTTTCTTTCTTTCTTTCTTTCTTTCTCTCTTTCTCTCTTTCTCTCTCTCTCTCTCTTTCTCTCTCTCTTTCTCTCTCTCTTTCTCTCTCTTTCTTTTCCTTCCTTCCTTCCTTCCTTCCTTCCTTCCTTCCTTCCTTCCTTCCTTCCTTCCTGCCTTCCTTCCTCCCTCCCTCCCTCCCTTCCTCCCTCCCTTCCTCCCTCTCTTCCTCCCTTCCTTCCTCTCTTCTTCTCTTCTTCTCTTCCTTCCCTCCTGTCTCTCTCCCTTTCTCTCTTCCTTTCTCTCTCCCTTTCTCTCTTCCTTTCTTTCTCTCTTCCTTTCTTCCTCTCCTAATCCTACCTCCCCTTCACTCTCCTCTTTGGAGAACACTGACATTATCTGTGCCCCTTCAGCTCATTTGGGGCCAACAGCCTCATTTCTGAACCCCAGCTTTACTTTCATCTCCTCAGTGAATGCACAGGAGCTGACTGGGGCCTTGCGTATTCCAGAACTGAAAAGTGGCTAATGTGCAATTCATGCTGAGTGTCTGATTAAAATTCACAGAAGCCAGAGGCACACGAGGCCAACTTTTCAACTGCCTCCAAGCCAGCATCTGAATTCACCCACATGTTTGACTTCATATTCACCCGGTGAAAAGAAATCTGTGCATGACAGTTGGAGAGATGCAAACTTAAGAAAACTGCCATTGAGGGCATATTTAATATACTCCTTTATCAGAGTTATTTTGCATATTGTTGATTGCAGAATCATTCTGCTCCAGGTTGCACATAGCTCCCCTCCTCCCATCCACACACTTGCGCTTGTGCAAGTATTTCCTGTAATAGAAAACTTAGCACTCTGCCTCTTAATGAGTGGTGCTGATGGGAAATGACCCCTGCTTTCCTAAACACACAGCAATCTAATTTGAACCTGTGTGCCAATTACTGGCCTCTGTGGAGCACTTTGCTGTGAAACAATCAAGTCACAATAGGATTAGAATGAGTTGCAGGGAGACCACGAGGGAAAGCAAACACGGGCATAACTGCAAGTTTATTCCTTTAAATTGTCTGTAAATAGTGTTGATAGTCTCCTCAGTGCCACCTAGGTATTGTTTCTATAAATCCTCTGTAGGTACAATCTAAAATGAATAGAGACGATGAGTCTTTTATAGCATACCAGCTCTCCTCACTGAGCTGGTCTTCCTTAGGAAGATTGTGGGTGATTACCTAAGCATCCTCAGAAAGTAAAAATAGACAAAGCAGGGCAGAGCTCTTGAATGCATCTAAGTAACTTGATTTTTAGTTTTAATTTCAGCCAATGCCTTTTGATCTTCTTGCTCTTAAATGATGATTGCCATTCCTGTGAGAGTGACTGTGATTGTTTCTAGTGGTGCAAGGATAGATGTGGCAGATAGGCAAGACATGATTGCTCCTATTGTAATTAATATCCTTGTTCCTGAACCAACAGAGTAGTTTAGCATATAGTCTATCCCATGTACTTCAGCAGGGGGACTGCCCTGCCTGATGTAATAGATGTGCTGAATTATCTTGCTAAAATAGGATGTCCATCCATCATTATCTCTTTCAAGTATTCTTCTATCTTCCTTTTATTCCTTGTTTGTTTTATTCTGTCTGTCCACTTCAAAATGGTAAACTCCTTGCTATTTCTTTAGGTAGACAAAGCATCTATCCCAAACAAGACTTACAGCCACAGAGTGCTCTGGATCTTCATTCGATTGGGTTAACTCTGTGGAAAGATTTAATGAGAGCTAGGAATAGACGACCCTTATGTAGACAGAATGCTGTCAATCACCTTACCAGCTGGGTCTTGACTTTGTGATGGAACGTTTCTCATGGCTGCAATTTGCTGTACCCTCAAGCACCTCCCAAAAAGCTGTGTGTGTCATCTCTTGCCATGTGCTAGCTCTTTTCGTGTACCAGTCAGTATTTGCACCCATATATACAGGGCTGACGCCTGCACTGATCAAAATGAAATTAATTAAACTCAAATCAAAGTTATGGAGACACCACACACTTATTTCACAGACATTAATATAACATCCATCCAGAATGTATTAGCGATGCTGATCTTACCATTATATGGTAAGGTGTGGGCCATTAAGTTTATACAACTCATCTGTATTCACCCATGCCTGTGCCCTGGGCCTAGGCCTGACCAGTCTCTTGACCCTTTGCTTTGTGTTCGAATTAGGACATAAGTCAGCATTTCCACCACCTAGTGAACAGGCACGTTCTGTGCTTAGTCTGATGAACCATCTGCAAACATCTTGCTTCAGTGTGGAAATATATGAATTTAAATCACAGATATTTCAAGCTACCTCACCTAAAAACAGGAGTGCAAAGAGGAAAGCATTTGCAAGGAGGCCCAAATTCATGCAAGTTGGGCCAAGGACACCAGGGGCTCAGATAGAAAGTCTTAAAATTGAAGGCTGAGTTTGGATGCACAAGGTTTAAGAACTGAAGGTGAAAAGAGAGAAGCCCATGGGAAGAAATGCGGCAGAGTCTCTCTGTTCCACTCCTGTTCTGTCAGAAAGCAGCTGTGTAACTTGCTGGCAAGCTGAGCATACACCATCACCCTCTGGTTAAGCCTGTTTAGAGAAGGATTGTTTTGCACGGTTAACAGTTATTTTGTTGTCACATTAATCATAGTAATTCCTATTTTTTGGAGTGCTCGAATTTGCAATCCTATGAATAGACATTCACAATATTTTCAGCATGTGGTATTTGCAGAATATTAGCTAGCTGTGGCACAAGTCCTATATTATGATCTTACTGTGTTCAAAATTCAACTGAAAGACCAAATGAAGACTAACTGTTGAAACTGCTTTCCCATCTCAAGATCTTTATGTGCCTCTTGCTGCTGCTTCTCTGTCAGGGATTGCAGCTGCTCTGTGGAATCCCTGGCTCCCTTAGCAGAGAACGCTAACCTTGAAAAGACTGGAGTGTATCTATGAGATAGGGAGTTCACACGGGGACAGCGGAAAGTTATTAGCAAGTTAAGGAGGTTTTGGCCACGGAGCAGAAACTGGCCAAGCTAAGAATTGTCCAGTCATAACTCTGTCACTAGCTACTGTCCTTTGTAGTCCTCACCAATAAGCAGCAGCCACGACGAGGAAAGCTCGGTATAAATAAGGTACCTAGAAAACAATAAAGTGTAGTTTGTGTTGCATCTACCCCAGTTGCTTGTGTTTTTGGCCACCACGATGGTGACACTTCTCTTGTACAGTCATTCGAAAATTAGCTTTTATATATTTTTTTTCTCTCAGGAATATTTGTATTAACAGACTCAAATATATATATATATATAACATCTGTAACTGTTATTTCTAAATAAATTATGCAGGTGCAAATGGTGTATGCAACCATACTGTATCAGCATAATGTACAAGTTCTGTGGCTTCTACCACTGCATGGGATGCATTTAGGCCACCTGTCATGGATACCTCACTTAACTCTTCAAACTATTGTGCCACTGTTCTAGAAATCAGGCAGATAATCAGAGCAGGCTTTGGCTGTCAATAGCTCTTGTAGCTTATATCTGGTCAGTCAAAAGTCTAGAAAATAGCTTTAGGTGGAGAAGTTTTGTGTGTCTAGCAGATCAACTAAAATGCTGCTAGACCCATCAAGCTAAATGCCGTATGTCAGCTGCATTTGACCTACAAGGAGAGACCACAAGAAGATGAAGTCAGACTTCCCACAGAGCCATAGTGAATGTACGAGGGAGAGTGGGCATAAGTTGAAACAAGAGGGATTCAGAGTGGAAAAGAAAAACCTTTTGCCTTGCAGGACAGTCAAGCAGAGGAGCAGGTTGCAAAAGAGGTTGTGCAATCCCAATCCTTGGAGATTTTCAAGATCCACTTGAGCAAGCCAGTCTGATCTCAGAGCTGCCTCTGCTTTGAATGGAAGTTTGAACAGGAGCCCTCCTGAATCATCCTGTGATTCCATGACTGCTATGTGCTATCTTGATTGACTGCAGAGGAATTATTCTTGGCCACTATGTGTTTTCATGCCTTACTGTCTAGGGCAAATTTACATCACATTTCAGGCAGACCTGTGCAGTACAAAAGAATATGTGGATGGTCAGGAGACAGTTCACATGCCTCTATATAAACATCCAATGGCATTTTAAATACTCTTGGGTATCTTGCATGGGCTCCAGTTGCTGCCACAGAAGGGCTCTTGTCTACTCATATCTACTAGAAAACATCTTTCGGGCACCAGGATGTCTGAAAGGTACCAAATGACAGTATTTGGGTATGTGAATCATTCTCACTGCAAGTTCAGTCAGCCTATTGACACCACAACGTTTAGAAGACAATAGCTTGAAGCAAAGTTTCAGCTCCAAGGCCATTGTTAATCTATATTATTTAAATGTTCATAATATGTACATATCAATATCAGATTGAGTCTTAATTAACCTAGTTTTTCAGAGTGGTATGCATTAATTTATATCTTTGCAAATTATAACATTATTGAAATAAAGACAGTCCAGTTTGGAAAAAAGAAAATCAAAAAAATAAAAGATCATACACTATAAGTGATCTTGCTGGGTTGAGTCTTCTAAAACTATGAATATTTGATCTCTTAATTGTAGTTGTGCCTTGAATGACATTTAAAAACCTCTGATTTTATTAAGTTTCATCTTAATAATTTAATTAGATAAAATCAAGATAGGAGGTTTAGTAACATACATTTTGAAATTAATGAGCTGAGTGCCAGAGGATGAACTACATTACCCACTTCAAGTGCACATACAGCACTAATTAATGTAATCTAGCTTTGTTTTAAGTGCATTTGATAATCTACTATGTGTAGTACTTACTTCAAGTTTAAAATGAGGAGCCAGAAAAAGGGAGTTCATGCAGTCAATGTAGGAAAGAAATAATTATTTTTAATAAACAATTCAACTACTGAGGGATTAAAAGCTTCAGAAGTTTAGAAGTCATTTTATTTTAAACTGGAGAGGCAGGGTAAGGTTAATACTTTATTTCAGAATATCCCCGATCATTGAGGGGAGATATGGTAATGTCTTCTACAAAGGAAAATCAGAGAAAAGGGCATTTTTTTCTGACAGGAAAGAAGGAATATTTCAAATTACTTAACAATAAAATAAGAGGAAGGGAGAGAATAAAGGCTTTTTAAATAATGGAAAATACGATGATGATCATTTGGGTAACCCTTTTAGAAAAACTAAGGCAAATGTCTGTATTTCATCAGTATTTTATACTTTGAACAATTAATGATGTCTTTCTGATGGTTACTTTTTGCATGTAAATCTTTTTACAAATATATGTAGTGTTCTATTTCTTCCCTTCCCTCCCCCCAAGATCTAAAGCTACCAAATGCAAATTTATATCTTGATCACCACTATCACTAGAAGTTGTGTCAGTAGGAATTGTTACAGCACTGTTTTAAAGCATGTAACACAGATTTGTACTAATGGAAAATTGTAAGGTCTATGACTTATGTGTTTTCCTTCATGCAGTTCAGGAGATGCTGTGAATACCAGAGACAGAGAGGTGGTTTGTGGAATCACCAGATTCCCTGGGATGGGTGATGGATAGCCCATATATCACTTCTTTCTAATATATTGATCTTTTAAAAGTCTTTTTGTGTGTGTATATATATATATATATACACACACATAGCATATATGTTTTGTGCGTATATACACACAAATATTTACATTACATTAATTTCACAGTGTTCTCCCCAGACACTAGTGGTGTCACTGATAAATGGCATCAACAGACATTTTTAGCTCAGCTATAAAGAGAGTAGAGGAGTAAAGAGAGTAGGAACTTCTTCCAGAAATGCGGTGGCAGTGGTACCAGTAAGGTTCAGCTGAAGCTAGTGCAGTTTTTCCAACAAAGCAGATGAGAAGCCTGTGTCACGGTAAAGATCCACCTCATGGGGAGCCTTGTGTCTCCCAGTTTGTTTGAGCTCATTTTGCCTGTCTTTCCTTGTGTTCAGTGAGGGTATGCCTTTTTCAGGCAAGCTTTATCTCCATCTTATGATCTTTATCGCGCAAATCCATCTGTCAAACCCTTCTGTCAGGATGCCTCCACCGTTCAGTGAGCTGACCACAGAACAAGAAGCTGTTAGGTTGTATCCATGCTGTGAAGGGCCCTGGGTGAATTAAGAAAGTCACGACTGTTTAGTCTAAGTCCTCAAATTTATGGCAATGTAACTACACAGCTTGTGGGCCCTGGCACGTATCTCCACAAGTGCCCACTATGTAGATGGATGAGCTGCCTGGACATGTATCTGGTTTCTCTAGCTTGGCACCCTGTTGTGCCACGTAGACATAGCCTTTGTTTTTATGCACCATAGAGTACAGATGTCTTTCTTTTTTTGTGTTGTCAGTGAAGGACTAAAAATGCTTGTGGGTGCCTTGAAATCAATATTTATGCTGGTAATATAGTATGAAGTCCACAAGTTTGAAAATTGAGCCCTGGATTGCATTAATAATACATCACTTTATAACAACAATACTGGAACTGGAAGTGATATAAAACCAAATGTTAAAAAACTTTAGATAAATAGCCAATATGATGCAGAGGCTGGCAAACTATGGGACGAAAGCAAGGAAACAAGAGGGAAGACATGAGATGTTCTGAAGTATTATTTCCCCCAGGCATCGTGAGTAACCAGGGATAGGTGAAAAACAGATGAACAGATAAACTGCAAGGCATGATCCTTCTGAGGCCTTATAGAAACTTATCACCTTCACGCAGAAATGCAACTGCAGAGGGCACATTTAGTCCCCTCACTCCCTAAATCGTGACCAAGACCGTGGAGGGAGCAGTGCCTTGTTTTACCCCATTCCTAGCAGTATCTGAAAAGGCTACCAGCTCTCTGGTTCATGTGTGGACTTTTCCAAAATAAGGTAATGCACCATAGGTAATAACAGTCTGTCCTTTGCTTACAAGCAGCTCCCACAGCATGACAAGCCAGTAGTCAATCTGCTTACATTTTATTGCTTTGCATACTTATGAGAGAAGCATTTAATTGCACAATTTGGCATATGTTCTTCAAACCCTCTGGTGCATGATGCATGAGATCTTCTTTCTATTCAGCTATCAGAGGAAAGGGGAAGGCAAACTTTTTGCATTTTTTAACTCCAACTGGCTTGCACAATAAAAATGCACTTCAATAATGTGCATTTTAAGTAGAAAGCAACATCCTTGTGAAATTTTATTAATATGAAATCGCAGTGAATTGCTTCAAATAAGCACCATGCTATGACTTTATAAATTTGTTTTTTCATCAGAAAGGATGGAAAAAGCAATGAACAAGCTCACAACCTATTCCAAACAGGAGGAATGCTGTTTTTCATTTGAACTGCAAAGCAACGTTTGTTCCCTTGCCACTAGTGGGGGTTTTTGAAATAATAAAACTGACTTCAATATAAAATCGTAATAATAATAATAGTACACTAATGATAATAGGTGGTAATAACAATAATGCCTAAAAAAAAGCTAGGCTGAAAGAATGTGGACTCACTTTTATTTAATATATATTTTACAGCAGTTTTGAACCCTGAAAAACTGGGATTATAATGGCAATGCTGGCAGACCTGTAACTATACTGGTGTGAATGGGGCTGCTATAATGAGAGGAACTATTGCTTGGAACGAGGACAAGTATATTCTTCTCTGAGCTTCTACAGTCCCCACACCCCTGGAGTACCATTCGAGACAATGATGAACTGTGGTCTCAATTCCCTTATTAGCTGTAAGACCTAAAAATTATATGTGCAATTAAAAGGCAAAATGCTGATATTACTCATAGGAAGCACTTTGTACATTAGCAAGGTACAAAAGTCTGCTGACACTTTGCAACAGAGAGAGTCAGCAGGGCAGAAGATTAATAGAGCCTCATAAATTTGCAGGGTGAAAACAGTAGATGGGGCAGAATAAGCATGTTGTGTTAGAGATAAATAAGGGGCATGGTCATCATGACAAAACATTTAACCAGGAATACATCCCTTTTTTCAGACAATTTGCTGGGCTAGCATTAGACTGTTTTATGTAACTACACATAATTACCTCACAGCAGTTCCAGTCAGGATCACAAAGACCTTGTAGCATATCTGGCAGAACAGCACCATGAAGAAGCCTTTTAAAATGAAATGAGTTGCCTTGTGTTTCTTTTTCTTTCCTACAGAATATTCCTACCCTCTCTTTCTGGGCATGGAGTTGTCCAAGGAAATGCCAGACGTTTCTAATCTTTCTCACAGTTCTGAACTAAGGGTCTCCTTGCCCTTACAGATAGAACAAACAGCGATATGAATCGATGTACACAGATATTTTTTGAGTTCTGGAAGGACTATCTTCTTAGAGAAACACTGGCCTGTGAAATCCATGACATAATTTTATCTTGATCTATTCTGTTTTCCTTCACAGAAATCGTGAGCCAAGTGTGCATTTTAGGAAGTTCTAAATAATCAGAATTGAGTATTAAAAAACAAATTTTGTACTGAGCATGACTAATCTGCCACTTTTATTATTATTTTTTTTTGTCAAAAATGTCTTCTCTGTTCTAATGACAGCTCAACATAAAAAGGTTTAAAACATGAAATATTTGTAATGCGGTATTTCCAGTGCTTTTTGCTTTCAGGCTGGTTGAGCCACGGAGTTGAATATGTGCATAACAATAAGAAAACAACAGGGGAGAAGTGTTAAACCAACCAGTTGAAATAGAAAAATAATAATAAATAAAGTCTGTGTTGCAGTGACAGATGTATCCCTAAAGTGATGGAGAACTGATGTTCGGAAGAGGGAGGGCTGTGCAGCTGTTTAACTCTGAACATCTGTCAGTTATTCTGTACCAGCCATTCTGATGGGAAAAAAAGAGCAAATGCCTTCTGTCCTTTGGCAAGTTTATTTTAAGTGGACTAATCCACAAAGATATTTTTTTCCTCCTTCTTTTTTCTTTCCTATTTTTTCAGTATGGATGCAGCTTGACCATCCCTTATGTGTTGCTACAAACCAGACCTAAAATGTAAGAGGCAAAACGAAGAAAAGAAGCAATCTGAATTTTCTCATTTTTCCATACATAACTTTTTTTGTTTTTTTTTTTTACAGACACGTCTTATCTGCATAAGATACCTGTCACTGACCAACAATATACCTACTAGTAAGATGTTTTACACCTAAAACTGTGAGTGTCAACTATGTTTTTTATGGTATTAAAAAGCGATCAGAGACTTATATATCACAAAGACTGGCATTTCCCCACAGTTTTAATGTCAAGAGGGTAGCTTATAAAGCTGTGATTCTTGTCTAATCCAAATACAATTCTAAATGTTTATTTCATTCATCTACTTCATTTCATTCATCTTCCTATTTGAGGAATCACTTTTTCTTATTAGTGGTACGAATAAGAGATCATACATGGAATATTAGGTCAGCAACAGCATCTTGTGATCATCCAGTTCTTCCCCATATGCTTGTTCATTTTCATAGATTTATGTTCCAGCTTCATTTACATGGTGACATGCATCGTGTATTAGTGCATACATGGTGGCTTGTGTTTGTTGGTATGGTTTAATAAGAGGGTAGTAGGAAAACACAGGGAATACCTTGGGAATGTTTGAATTGCACTGGAAATCTGAAGGGAGACTCTGAATCCCATGGGATCTGCAATATGAAGAGTGGTCTAATAGGGACAGTTTCATCCGTGCAGAAGGAAACATATCGATAATCATCAAAAGAAGATCGTTTGAGATTTCCTCAGTGATGGGGTAGAATTTGACCTCAGAAAAGTGTATTCCTAGGGGAATCTGCAGTCTCACTAGATTTTGCAAATCCCTCCCATGCAGGCAGTGTAATGAGCACAGTTCATTGTAGCAAAATCCCTGTTCTGGAAAGCTTAAAGAAAGGAAAAGTGGTCTCCTGAGACAAGAGAATGGGGCACATTCATTTTGCAAGATAGGTTTTGCTCCTGAGGAAGCAGCCTCAGTATTCTAGCACTCCTCTTTTAGGGAAGTTTTGCCTTAAGAGATGCTTAGTTGTATGCAATGCCTCTATCTAGTACCTAGGGAACAGAGCATTGTGTTTTGCTTTGGAATAAAATTGGCTGTTTATTGAATTCACTGACAATGTCACCTGCTAAATGCATAGAGTGAAAAGGGGTTCTGTGATGTGATTATGTCTGTCAGGTCTTAGGTCTTTGGGGTGTTTTCTTTAAAGGAAGAAAAATAAAAATAGCTAAAACATTTACAAATTTAAAATCATCTCAAAAACATGCACCTTTTAGACCAGGTGAGAAAGTAACCGCCTGTTTTCAAGTACTTTACTCTAAACCTGTATTTACCATAGTTTGTAATCAGTGAAGATTTTTTAAATGGCTTCTTTAAATTCATGAACTAAATAATGCACCCTTACTTGGGGAATTGATGCAGTGTAGACTTATTACAAGTGACATTAAAGAAGAACTATAACCATTTACATTTTTAAATAAGGTTGTTATGCTAAATGTAATCAGAGCATGTGTTAATCTACTTGTTCTAGACACTGTTGGCAAAATCCTCCAAGAAAAATAGCATGATATTTCAGTAGTGGAAAACTGAATGCTTTCTCTACAAAGAGTGGAAGCTTTTCAGACACAAAATCCAGTGGTAGGTTTCTGGACATGCTTCAAATTTAATTCTTTTGATAAAGCATTTGAAGAAGTAGATGTTCTTTCCTGAAAATTTGCAGGTTCAGGTCAGACTTAAAAGCTAGCTTCCTCACTGTGCTCCCCATATTTTATACCTATGGATATAGCTGGAGCTAAGGAACAGGAGGAGCTGCGCATACTTGAGATACCATAAGGAATAAAGAGTCTCAGGTCTGTAGTGAATGAAGGATCTCACACTGCTTTTTGAATTGAAAGGACAGGCCGTCCTGAGTTATACAGTCACATTAGGACACAAATTTCATGTAGGTTTTTTAATCTAAGGGTTTCTGTAGAAAACAGACTTTGAAATGTCATCTAGGCCTTATTATGAGCTGATGTAACCATAGATATGTTCTCCATTTTGGAGAAGAATGGGTTTATGATGCACCTTGTTTCTCTAATTTAAATGACAATGTTTCCTTTTTAATTTTAGTTTTATTTATTTTTCTTACATTTGGAGATTACAGACTCTAGACGCTCAAAAATTGGATTTTATAAAAATAGAAATAATTACAACAAAATATCAATAATAACACATTGTGTCTTGTACTTGTGGTCTGGCTATTTGACTTTTCATATGAACTGACATTTCAAAAAGTACCTCAGATTTTCTTCTGCAGAAAAGAGTAAAATCTGAATAAGAAGCAAAATTTAGTAACATATGCAATTTCTTGATTTTCCAATTTCTCTATGGAGAATACTAAATTATGAAAATTTTACAACACGATTACTGGGAATCAATGATTTTGAGCTGTCAGACCCACAACTAAAATGCAATTAATCTTAAAGCAAAAGCCTAGTTTTGTTATATTCATGGTGCTACAACTAGAAGAAAATTTGAGCTCTTTTTACTATTCCTTTCAAAATCCTTTTATCGGCCTCAGAACTCGCTGAGAATTTAAATTTTTGCTTTCAAAAAGACACAGACTCTATAGTGCAATTTCTGGCAGAGACTACCCCAAAATCCTGGTCAGTAGTTTCAGATCTATCTGTTTTGTTTTAAATCATTGTTGGGTAAAGGGTAAAAGTCAGAAAAAAAGGCCAAAAAACTTTTTGCCTTTGACCCCTCTATCGTTTATTTAATATCATCCTAACTATCACAAAACATTAAGATCAAAAATATCACAAAAAGAAACTATCATCAATAGGGAGATCTCTAAAACAAGGGAAAGCGTGTTTCATTTTTCATGTGTCATTTCATCACTAAAGACAGTCACATATTTTGCTGCAAAAAATGTAAGTTGATAAACATGTTATTTATTTTCTTGGATAAATAATTATTGAATATACTTTTTAAATTCAACCTGTATCAAATACAAAGTTTGGTAATTTTTTTTGCAACTTAACAAACACATTATTCAAATATACTTACTCTTATTTGATCAGCTCTGTCTGAGCTAATTCCCATATAATAGATTGGAACTAATTGTTTGAGTATATAAGTCTCATTCATTGTTGAAAGAACTAAAAGGAAATAAAATACATCATTTTTGATTCTAGAGTAGAAAACAAATGCATATATCACACAATGGGGATTTCCTGTCATGCTAGGGAGAATTAACTTTGCATTCCTATTACAGCTGACAGATAGCCGTAACTAGTGAAAAAAAGTAAGTAAAAAGCAAGCAACCACTTTGACTCAGTTCTCCATCTTTCCTGCATAATAATTCTACCTTTGAATGAAGCAGGGATAGTTACTAATTTGAATAGAAGTTATAACAGATTATGCAAGGGCTGTAGCTTGATCTCCATCAAGAGGCAAAGAAATGGGACAAAAATTGCTTTTCCAGCTTGCACTCGCTGCTAAATAAAGACAAAGTTATACTATTTAAACACATTAGTGTCTAGGTACTACCACGAGTTACCTGATCAGTTTACCACAATGACTTCTACGTGAAGTGAAGTTTTGGTACATCTGCTTTTTCCGAATAAAGTAAAAATAGTGGTTACTTTACTATTTATTTGCATATAGATTTATTTATTGATTTGCCAGGGATAGCTGACAGAAAGCAATCTCACTGACAGATAAATTGAATTAGTGCTCTGCTTCTCAAGCATATGGACTTTTTGTTTAGCAGGTGGTACCACTTTAAGCAGTTAGGGTTTTTATTGCTTCTTCCCATATTTCGCACATTTCTTTTATCTTGGTGATTTATTAAATCCTGCGTGGACAAAGGTTTCATCATAAACCATCAGACTACATGAAGATAATACTAAATATACATTAGTTATGGTAGAAAAACAAAATATAATTTTTACATTTACAATCTAGTTAACAAGGCTTTAATAATGCCTGATAACAGGGTATTTATTACTGGTATAATTATTGGGTCAAATTCCAATAGGTGTACTCTTTCTCAAGGTAAAGTTCTCTTGAATGCAACATGTATCCTTTGAAGAATTTGAATAAAGACACACTGGGATATGAGTCTTATCCTAATTGATTCAGTGCTTTCCAGAAGGTGATAAAAATCAAGGATTGTCAAATTTATTTCAAAGAAACAACTAGCTAATCTTCATTGGGAATAAAATCTCCCTTGATCTCTTTCAGTTCTGAATAACTATGTTCAATTAGGGAAAAATGTGAAGAAAAAGACATTCAGAAGTATTAACTGATATTTTTATGATAATAAATTATAAAACATACCAATATTATTACATTATAAAAAGTAATATCATAACATACTTTATATGCTCGTATATATAAAAAAATCTTGGAGATATATATATAATATAAGTTGGCAGATCTTGCTGAAAGATGAGCAAAACTTTATTAAAAAGTTCACTTGCTTGGCTGTCTTGTAAGCTGAGGCCTATATTTACTTGACTTGAATCCATGCTCAAAGCATAGGCATAACACAGACTTAGGGTTACAGTCGTGGGAAAAGTTTTGATTCATATCTGCTTCGTGATTCTTTTTTAAACCACTGATTTTTAAACTTTTGCAGACATACTGGATGTGAGATTTTTCCACCAGGCCTAGAGGTGCTGAGGAGAAGTCAGGTTGGGTAGGCCAGGCTAAGGAGTTGTGCTTGAGCTGATTTTAAAGAAGGGAGTTCCTGAAAGTGTACAGATATTGACGGGGCCATTTCTTTTCAGAAAACATTACCTAAATTAACTGAACTCTGTTACTGCTCAGGAACACATTTATGTCAATTTTCTGCACAGGTGAACTGGAGCAGTAAATCTGGAGCCAACACTACCTTTTAAAACCCAAGGCTTGGGTCTATGAAATCTCATGGTTGTGTGTATTAAAGTTTAAGATGAACAAGAACAAGAATTTTGTTGTTTTGCAAGCTGAATACACTAGACATACTCAGAGATTCCCACCTCTACCCTCATATTTTGAGAAACAGGCCGTTACCTCTTTCAAGACTTTTTTGTAGTCTTCATTGGTGGGGATAATTCAAAGCTCAATGAAGCTGTGAAAATGCCTTAATGACTTTACTCAGCTTTGTGTTAAATCTTCAAAGCTGATATCTGTTTGTAGACATGACTTCCTTCCTTCAACCTCTGTGATCGTGTGTCTGAAGGCAGAGCTACATTGATTGAAATTTACTAGTGCTGGAATTTGCTAGCAAGAACCAGAGGCAAAAACTAGAGTGTGCTGGGTTCATGCTAAAAGTGAACAGCTTTTGTAGGTATTAAAAGCAATAGATATCTGCCAGTAATGAAGAAAGAGATAAATGAGTTTCAAAGAGGAACTAGTGAATCTTGGCATTAGAAATGCCTACGGAATATGATTCTAGCAGTGCGGATGTAGCCAAAGCTTCTCTCTACTTCAGGAAGAGGAAGTGAATTCCACATCCAGAGCAGTGCTCTCACCACCAGGATTTTGGCTGTTGTAGAATGGGTGTCCCTAATCTCCTCTTGTAAAGTTGTTCCACTTTGTAAAACTAATGAACTGTTTGTTAAAGCAGAGACTTCAACGTTGGTCTCCCATATCCCCGAAGAGTTCTGTAAATGCTAGGTTACAGAGTCAATTTCTCCCTCATGCTTTGGCTCAATTAATTTTTAATTATTTTTTAAACAAAACAAACCATTTTGCAATAAAGGATCAAACTGAGTATTTTCAATACTTTCATGTTCATTTTCATAGTTTTTTACTGATCTGAGGAGTCGCTCAGAGAGCAAGCCATATTATTTCGTTGTTTTGGGGAGGATTCTAAGCAAAGAAACATGAGTTTTTAATAAGCTCCCTTTACAACAGCATTTATACCTAGTGAAATGCTACTAATAACATTTAGACTTCAATCCTGCAAAGACCTGGCAGTTTGCCAAGACCTGCAGACATGAAGCAGGGCTTGTATGTAAAAAACTTGCCTGTTTTTTCCAATTAGATCTCTAGATCTAATGAAAGATATGACTTCTCATTACAAACTTTTCCTTGTTTAACTCTAGGCTTTGAAAGTAGTCTCCTTGGGTTTAATTATAGCATGTAAATTTGAGCACACATATAGATCTTCACAGAATCAGGGCCTCAGCAATTATTGGGGCAGGTCAGGTATTAAAAATTGTCGTAATTCCTTAGCACAGCTCTGAAAATGCGTTGATCTGCTCTGGCGTATTTTTGTGTACAGATATCTAACATCTTACAAGAAAACAAAGTATCCTTCATAGATAGATTAATGAGGACACGGGGAAATTAAGCCTGGGATCACACAGCAGGAAGCAGGTGCTGGATTGTCTGTCCTGAGCCCCATCCACTCTTGCTGGAGCCTACTTTTTAGACTCGTCTTCTTCTATTTCGATCTTCATTCGGAAACACTGGCACTTCTCAGACTCAATCTTAAATGTAAGCTTTCAACAACTGGCATTTCTCCAGTTCAGCAATCCTTTTCACCCAACATCTCTCATTTTTACATATCGACCTGCAGAGTTAGCCTCTGTGGTGCCAGCTCAATTCCTACTCAATCCCTACTATTATATTTAAAGCTTTGATTATTATCAAATGCTACTGAAGGTTTCTGGTGATCCTATAAAAATCAACTTAATCAATCTGCTCCAACTGTACATTGTTCAAATCTCTAATTAAGTGCATTGCATGTGTACTGTATGGTTATACAGCTACTGAGCTTTTATCTATCTATAGTTTATTTGTGTAAAAATATCTTCATATTTGCATGTGGGCATACACAAAGAGTATGAGGTTGTTAATGAACTAAGAAGACACCACTATACTGCAAATTAAAAAAAAACCCAGCATGAAACTCATTGTATTAAAACAGTCATAACCACACTGTTTCATCATCAGAATAAACCTTCTACTTCCTTCTACTCCTTCAGAACAATTGTCTAATAATAGGATACATCCAAATCATTTGTCAATTATTAGCCTAATTCCCCACACTGCTAGCAGCCATCATTCCGTATTGGGACATATTCAAATTAGTTTGCAGACAGTCAATACTCTCTTTATATGATTTTAAATTGTGATAATTTCATTTTGGACTCAGTTTCAGATCTTTCATTGCAGATCAATATATTTGACCATTATTTCTCATCAAAGCACTCTAATTCCTTTCTACCATGGAGACACTAAAATGAACAATTAGCATAAGATAGTCCAGCTAATACTATATATACTGTTTTGAGGTTAGGGTTGTTTCATATTGAAAAGTTCAGATGTTTTAGGCCAGGAAGAGTGCAAAGAAATTGAAATCAGAGCTTCCAATAGCTCAGCTGCAGTATCTATCTATCTCAGGTAAATACATTTGTACAAGTCTTTCTCTTATATCATAACTTTTCTTCTGCAGGAAGATAGACATAATATGTTTTATACTAGCCTTTTATTATGATAATGGGCAGAATGTTAGTACCTTGAACCCACAGGGGTTCAGGTGGATTTTTTACTCTGTGGGTGGCTCCATAAAGTTAACAGATGATACCTCATGAACCCTTCTGAGAAGCTGACTTACAATGTCCCTTGCCATTATTCCCTCATAATACGCACAACATGCCCAAGAACAAAACCCAATTTAGTAACCAATGGAAGTTCCACTTAGAGAGTATTTTTAAATGCTTTGCTGCTGTGTCATATATTTGTGTGATATATTATACCATGTATTTATATGGTTCATATTTATATAAGTATAAATAAAATAATGTGCATACATAAAAATGAATATAATTCAAAATATATATTATTCATATTACAGGCAATGTGTTTTGGCTAGTATAGTATAAAGAAGAATAACAATGTTATAGAGTACCTATTTGATATTTCAAAGATTAATTTTTATTTACTAGTGCAAGACACTGAATTTTGCACAAAACAGACTTTTCATGAGTGTTGATGGTTTAAAGATTTTCCATTCTCTTCAATTAGTGATCATCATTGATAATTGGACTCAATAGGATTTTTCCCTGAGTAAGGAGTATAAGATAGATTTTTTATTCTCACAATGTAAGTTTATACTCAGGTATAAACTCAGGTTGGCACCATGGAAAAACTACACGTGCACTATTACATTTTGATTGCACAGTCATGAATATGTGTGGGAAAACACCCGCCTCCAGATAATGAGTTTGTAGTTCATTATTTGCACTAGAGAAAGATCATTTTAGAGTGACACAAAGTATCTTGCCTTCACATTAGGTCACTATTATCGAACCATTATTTGGCATGATATTAATATCTTCCATTTTCTTAATAGCTTTTAGCTAACCAGTAAGCTCTTAGAAGCAATATTTGGTCTTTCAGTTTGCAGCTAGTGTTTTCACTAGCATCATTTAAAAACAAAAGGAATAAAACCGAGGGATACAATTCTTCTCTTGAAAATATAAACTCTGAATGTCTTCCCTGCAACTGTCCCCTTCAGGTCTGAAGTGAAAAGGCTTGCACCATCTCCATGGAGTGATTCATCCTAATTCTCTGGAACAGGAGGAATCTGGTTCATTTAATGGAAGTGTGAACTTATTTTAGGTACCTTTGGGTGAACCTTCCAGCTGCAAGTGAGTCTGTTCCTTAACTAAAGATGTGTAAAAGTTAGTATTGAAGTCTAAGGGAGATATTCCTGATTTCCTCTATAGTCAGTGGCACCCTCAGAGACCATCCCATTTCAGCTCTGTTACAGACCTGTTTAACTGTAAGATAAATTGCTTCCTGAGAGAGGTGACATCTCTTCACTGACTAAGGTGACAACCTAGACTTTGACAACTAGCTTTAAGATACTTTGGTAAGCTACAGAAATTCTACTATTCTGTTAAAATTTCAGTGGAGTTATTACTGGAATGTAGTATACTTTCTCTTTCAACAGCGGCTTTAGGTATAAAGATAAAAATTTTGCAGTTAATGCTATGCCAGGTTAATTAGCTTAAATGAAATGTTCTAATGGCACTTCCTGGCCTGAAATTTAAAGTAAGGATGATTATTAAATGAAAAAATGGCTGCTGAATTGTAATTTTGTTTGTGACAATCTCTCTTCCTTGAAATTATGATGATATGGTATGATAATGGTCTGTTCTTCTGCAAATGAAGGAAGAAAATTCAGCTTTGTCCTCTGTGCTCCATTATCTTCAGTATACTTCCCAGGTTCTCTATTTATTAACTGCACTTTCATCAAGCATTTTTTGTTTATACACACATGCAGTAAATAATTTCATATCTTGGCAAATTTTGATTTTTGTGTGGGGCCTGTGATTTATTTTAATTCTATATATCAGTAGATTTCATGCTTTGGATTTAAAAAAGCATAGTTAGGAGAGTTAGTCTCACTTCATTGGCAAGGGAGGCAGTGAGGAGGATGGTGCTGGCCTCTTTTCAGTGGTGGCTGCTGATAGAACTAGAGGAAACAGCCATAAATTAAAGCATCAAAAGTTCCACAGGAACTTAAGGAAAAATTTCTTACCAGTGAGGGTGACAGAGCACCTGGAACAGGCTGCCCAGAGAGGTTGTGGAGTCTCCTTCTCTGGAGATCTTCCAAACGCGCTTGGATGCAGTCCTGTGCCACGTGCTCTAGGTGACCCTGCGTGTGCAGGGGGGTTGGACTAGATGACCTCTAGAGGTCCCTTCCAACCTTAAGCATTCTCTGATTCCATGATTCTATGAAGTGGTGATCCCTGTACATTCAACTCTCTACTAGGCAGCATAGAGTTTATTCACATGAACTTCTGCAAAACATTAAAATCCAAGATGCTGTATTTATTTAAGGGTTGTGCTCATCACTTTTGTTTTTAAGGACGCTTGTACTCTATCACATCACACTTCACAGCATGGATTTTAAACCTTCTAGTTAACCAAACTCCTAATATTTTGGGCTACTTCCTAGTCCCTATGAGATTATTTTGGACACTAAATCACTCTCCACTAGTGTATCCAAATTCTAATACGTTATTCCTGAAAATCTGATTCTTACGGGCCATTGAAAGAAGAGAAGAAACAGTATTACAGTCCTAGGAATCACAGGTCCTTCCTCTTTTCTGTTTTGAAAAGAGAAAAAGAAAGCAGACCCTTCCACACAAGGTGAGATGTTTTCATTTTCACCTGAAAGTATGAGTTGGAATGAAAGGAGAAAAGTCCCCAAAATCATGAAGACATGGCTACATAAAGATTGGATATGAAGAAGAAATAGATATGAAAGCTGATCTGATAATTTTTCACCTATCTCATTTCACAGGCTTTAAAAAAGCAGGGAGGGGGGACTGGACCTCTCTCAAAATGCTTCTTATGTTTGGCCTGTCAAAAGGTGGCAGAAGATGCGCCATTAACCCCGACACAAAAGTGACTTCTATTCCTTCAGCTGCGTACTGGTTCTTCTACCAACTTCACAAATATCTGCTTGTCAGAAATGCTCTTCTTACACGCTTTTCAAATCTTACAGCACTTTACTATAGCTAGCTTTTAACCTGCTGAGAAAGACTGTGTGCTGCAGAAAAGGGCATTGTCACCGGAACAATTCATGTCAAGTAAGCTAACAGTAAGGATTAGGCTAATCTCCTTCACTTTATGAAAATATGGACGGGTCAAAGGAAGTGGCTGTCCATAAAGACAAAGACTCATTCTCTTCTGTCTTTTGAAGTTCATCAGCACCATTGGCACACAGCTGTCATTGGATGAAGAAAAAATTAGGCTTACATTAAGCATGGAGAAGATTGGAAAGTTTGCTTATTCCTGAAGTGTTACCCAGTGTATACTGTGATTTGTTGGGATATCTGTACCCACAAATAGACAAACAGACAAATCACCTAGCAATTTTTATTCCTGGGGTCCTTGCAGACTCTAAACTCTTACATACACTGGCAATGTGGCTGCACTTTCTTTTCACAGAGGATAATGTAATTTCTATAACATAAATCTCTCTTTTTTTTCTAAAATATGGGTGGGTAGCTTACATGGCTATATGTGGCTATACATGTCTTTGCCTTTCTTTGCCTGTGAAAATGAAGACTTTTTCACGAGTGTTGACTACGCTAATGCACCACCACAGAGATGCTGCTCAGTGGAAGCCTTCTCTATAGAAATGGGCAATGTGAGTTCTGCCTCCAGCACACTGTGTACTCCCTCCTAAAAGGCATTGATTAAATTCAAGCTTTTGTTTCTCGTCTTCCAAGACTTTTAATGGTCTGACTACAATTGTTTCACATTGAATCACAGTAACAAGCTTCTACTCCACTGCTGGACACTGGCAGGACAGTGAGAACACTGGGAGTGTCCAAAAACTCAGGAGTAAAAGATCTAGAGTTTCTCAATTTTGTGCTTTCTGTTATAAATGCAAACTATTTTATTAATCTTCATTTCTGTGATAATTGCACATAGTGCGTAATATTTACTTAGGAATGTGATATATCCTTTTATGTAATCTTTAAAGAGTTTATAGATATCTTGCTAAAAGCTCATGTTGCTGGATTTGCTGAAGGAGTCATTTTGCTATGCAGAAGTCAGATTAGATGATTATTGTAGTTGCTTATGTACTTAAAAATCTATGAATCTATAAATAGAGAGATGTAAATACTCTATACACACATATATGTAAACTATTTGCAATATTTTATCCACTGAGGAAAGGAATGGAAAAAAAAATCACAGAGAGGAGATACCTGTGGTAGCCTGTAAAAGATCATCAAGATACCATGGCATTTACATACCATAGTAAACGTCACAGCACATATTTTTGGTATGACAGACTAATAAGTGACTGTAGCAATTACAAAACAGACAGAATAAACACAGCAAATTGAAGGGTCTTCAGAATAAGTAGTGTTTCTTATTTCTACTAAAAGCCATTTTTAGTTTGAGAGCACCATAAGGATTTATTTTTTTTTTTTGCATAACCATCATTCTGTAATGAGCATGGTGCATGTTATGGAAATTCCATTTCTTGTAAAATCTTCATCGTTGGCAGACTGCAGGATAGGAAAGACCTGTGCACTAATTTAGTATTACAAATTCTGTGTTTTTGAATGAGAAGAATGCCACTTATTTTAACAGAGAACACAGAATTGGTCAAAAATAAACCTGAGATTAATACTCCTCAAGCTATTTAGCATGTTCTTGAGAATTTAAATCTTCAGTATTTTTAGAGGAGTAAGCCAGAACTGAAATTAGCAACAATAATTGCCTTGAGAATTCTTCTGTTTTTCTTATAGCTTTTGTCCCTGAACATATTATAGATAAAGATCTTCTAAATATAGTTCATCTAGTGTCTTTACATTACCATGCATATTAATGAAATACAAGTTACTGTTTTACATCCAGATACTTCTGAGGTTTTTCCTTAAAAAATCCAGTGCCATAAAGTTGTTATTATTATTATTCAGTGACCTTCTACAGCAGTGGCTCTGCTTTTTAGAGAGTGTAATAGATTTTCCTAATTATGTCATATAGAGCTTTAGAGTGTGCCCCTTGACACATCATCTGCTAACCTGATACTGTGCAGAGGCATCAGAGAAAACTGCAGCTACAGTGACATCAAGAGCATTAGAATAAGCGTGTTGCAGGACGGGGAGGGGAGCTTTCATCATATGAAACAAATGCATCTTCTCTGCCCTGCACGGAGTTTGGACTGTCAGAATCACACAGAGGAGGGGGACAGGTGTAAAAGCTGATGATTTTTGAGTAGGTCAGTACTTTCCACCATAGGATGTTTGTCAATGTTTCCTTAGTCCTCTGTTATATCTGAAAACATACGGTACCTCTTACAATACCCATCTTCTTTCTATTTTTTGAGAGTACTAATCTTTTTTTTTCTCTTTTTCTGATTAAAAAGATCATTCTGCTTAAAATAAATCTTTTAATCCACTAATGAAACCCTGTAAAGTCAATGGTATAAATAAACTATGTAAAGTTCATAAACTATGAAAAAAATAATTTTAAAATAACTTATTATCATTGTCAGTGAGATTTCTAAAAGTGAATTGGTGATTTTTTTCAAAAATCCCTCAGTAGATTATGATCTTACGTCCTGTCTAAGACAGTCATTTAATTATCTCCTAAAACCAAATTAAGAGCTGCATGAAGAGCTGGAAGCTTCTCTCTCATTTAAAGGGAATCGGTCAGTGGGCTTGAGATAGATAAAAGAAGTTGTCTTTTCATCTTAAACTTGTAATTCTGGGTGAGATCCACAATTACAAGATTGCCAGATCTCTAAAGGGCCAGCTAAGATAGGTAATGAAGCCTTTTCTGGAAATGTTTCTCTCACTTTGCTCTCTCTTTGCTGGCAGTAAATAAACTTAGTCTAGTTGGATAGCTTCTGGAGACCTAAATTTAAGTCAAATAAATGTCACCTTACAGGTGTCCATGCCTATTTCTTAAGCACTCTGAATCAGCTTGTATAACTCCTATAGACTCACCATAGGAAGTACTAATGTGTGCCCACAGGCAAAATGCAGTCTTGAAGAAGCAAATGCTTTGGACACTTCATCTCACAGGGAAATGTTCTAGCTTTTCTTCTCAATATATAACAGATTGAAGTCTCATTTTGGGCCCCAGAGGTCCTGGAAAGCTTTTTATTTTCAGTTTATGGTCTAGTGATTTTTCTCACTGAGGGAAATTCCCTCTAACTTTTAAATTATCACTTCTTTGCATGTATATTCATACATACTGAATTCTTTGTGTATCTTCATGTAAATATTTGTCCTTCTTGTTTAGGGTTCACCACTTTATTAGTCTCTCCTATGAACTGTGATGTGACTCATCTAGTGCTTGAGTTCATCCGCCTTTTCTTAATTTCAGATAATTTTAATTCATTAAAGGAAGAGGATGTTTCTTTTCAAAAGCACTTTTTGCCTTAGTTAACACTAGAATTTGCCTTAGTTAACACTCTTAATTCAAATACCAAATTAGATCAAAGGTTGAGGTTCTTCCGCAAGTTAGTCTACAATAGACATATTTTATAGCCAGTGGAGAAAGATACGAACCTCTAGAAAAGTCAAAGATTGATGAAATGAAACATAAATCATTAAATGCCATCTGTCTTCAACACCTATTTTAGGTTGGAGAGACTAAAAAGTTTCTTTCCACTGGTTAAGAAAAAGCCTACAAACCCACCTAGCCCAAACAGATTGAAAACCAAAATAAAGTCCCTGCTCACTAAAACAGGCCAGTGGTCCAACTTTTCAGCATAAATGCTGATGGAAAGAGCACCGATAGTTTTAAAATAGCAGTTTGATCCATTTATCAAAAGACTTGTATAACACAAGTGTCTGTGCTGACCAAGGAGGTCGCTTCTTCTCCTGTCTCTTATATCACTCTCAGTTGAGCTTACATATATGTCACCCGTTCAGTCTCCTGGCAGTTATGTCTTGTTTCTATATTTTTTTTTCTATTATTTTCCTTTTATTACATCTAAACATTTGTTTTTGGAATACTGATCCTGGCCTGCTTGGGGTGTATAGATATATTTCAACTGTGGAAGTTCTTTTTATGTTGTTCTTGATTTTATTATTTTTTCTGCATGCATGGTGATAGGCACAGTGTTATAATCAGAGGGCTATGGCATTTTCAAAAATGCAAAGAAAAACTCCATTCCAGAGAACGGGCAAAACTGCAACTTGGACAAAGTGCGAAGATGGGATAGGATGATAATGGAACGCTAGAGAAAACCGTCGCAGCTCAGAGTTATTGAAAAACCTTACCAAATGTTTCCATTTGCATCACCAAAAATTACTATGCCTTAATTTAGGTTCTTTGATTACAGCCTGCTTTCAAAAGAAAAGACTTGCACAGAGAGCTCATATAATGCAAAATGATCACATCTGGGGAAATGAGAAAGGCTCTGTCCTAACAGAACAAACAATATCTTTCAAGAATTCACAGGAGGTATTGTAGAACATGTGTTACATGACTGCCACCTCTAATTTGAATTAGTATAATTTTAACAGTAATTAAACTGTGATAAATTAATGTAACTTAAAGAACTGAATTAGCTCTCTAGAAAATGGCTAATTTGTCTATATTGAAAGATTGTCATTGCATCTGCAATAATGGGTAACCCTCAAGGGGTGTCGAAGCTCTAGGGAAAAACACTACTTTTAGATTAGGATATATTTCTCAGTGCCGCCTTTTCTTTCACCAGGACCAAAAGGCTCTGTTACTGCACGTCTATCTTTCTCTTGCATCATTTTTTAAGAACGTGAATAATATCAAATGAACGCATTAAATACTTTTTGGCAGACTAACAGCAGGCCGCTTGTTGACCTTTCACCTCATATTGATTTATCCTTCAGTCATTTTTCTCCGTGATTTCCCTCTCTTCTTTCGTGCCCTTTAGTTAGGAATAGGGAAACTTTATCATTCTTGCTGAAAAGGACAGGATTTATACTTGGTAGCAGAGAAAACACTGCCCAATATTTTCTTCCATTTCAGGATTTTGTCTGTTCAAGATTTTCCCATGAAATAGAAACTTTTGTAAAACTGTCTTCCCCCACGGCCGTATTTTCTCCTTAATCAGAAATCTCCTTTCTCAGATACATCATTTCCTAGGAGGATATCTTTAACCTTAGCAAGAAGCACAGAAATATGCTCCCAAGACATTCAGCACGCTGGAAAGCTTCTTCACTAGATAGCAAGGATTTCCCGGTCTGATCACCTGGAAAGGCTCAGCATAAGAAGAAGCCTCTTGCCACAACAGACTTGGCAAGGTGCTTTGTAAACAGGCAGAGACTTGGAAAAATTTCTCTTATAAGCCAGACTGGGGCTTTTTGCAATAGGTTAGCAAAATGTAGGTTCGCAGTCAGAGTTCAAAGAACTGAAGTCAGAGGTGTAGGGTACTATAGAGCGTCAGAGAGTCGCAGGTTGGACCTTAAGAATTTCATCTATTCGCAGCCTCAGCCATTCATAGAATCATAGAATCATAGAATGCTTAGGGTTGGAAGGGACCTCTAGAGATCATCTAGTCCAACCCCCCTGCATACGCAGGGACACCTAGAGCACATGGCACAGGACTGCATCCAAGCGGGTTTTGAAGATCTCCAGAGAAGGAGACTCTACAACCTCTCTGGGCAGCCTGTTCCAGGGCTCTGTCACCCTCACTGTTAAGAAATTTTTCCTTAAGTTCCTATGGAATTTTTGATGTTTCAGTTTCCGGCCATTTCCTCTAGTCCTATCAGTGGCCACCACTGAAAAGAGTGGGAAAAGAACACCAACTGTGCCATGTCCATGCTGTTAAATAAGCTAAGTTACTCTGGTGCCCTTCTTGCAGTAGTAAAAGTTATTCCGGAGTTTATAACTACAAAGTTGTAATAAAAATAGACACAAGTAGCCCCCCCCCCCCCCCAAAAAAAAAAAAAAAAAACCTTTGAAAAAGCATACTATTTATCTGCTTTTCTGGTGTGATCCCAACCTTACTTTTTAACTACTGATCATAGTAGTACATGTCTATCTAAGGAGGGTTTGCCTTTAAATCATCATTATTAGCTCTGATATGCTAGTGACATGCCACTTTGGGTAATTATGTCCTGACTGGATCAAGTCCACCTCTGGTTTAGAAACACAGAAAAATTACCGCTCCTGGTCAGCTATGTTCACAGGTGCTCTTTAACCCTTGATATATTCCGCAAAAGACACTGTCTAACTAGAATGGGTGAAGTGGTCTGTTTTGGGGATTTATGTGTAGGAAGGGTTTTGATGTACCTCAAAAGGAAGCATTATATGTTGTTCAGATTGGGGAAAAAAAAAAAAAGTACTCTGAATTTTCAAAAGAAGAGAAGTGATATAACTATTTTTTTGTTTTATTCAGAATATCAAAAATATGGGATATACAAAACAACTCAGATTTCACTTTATTTCTGTATTGAAATACAGATTTTCAAACTTAAACTGATCTGATTTTTTCTAAATTGTCATAGTTGAGTTTTGTTTGACAGCAATGTGGTTAGGATTTATAGAACTTCAGAAATCTAAGTATATATGTATTATATTTCTCAACGCTCTCATTTATTAGAAAGGAGGCACAATGGAAACCCCACATGGTGATTTACTCCATCTTTCTGGCCACTTTCTTTTCTCTTTCGTAATGGTCTGAAACCACATATCACTGTACAAAATTGTGCCAAACAAACTGATTTAATAGCAGTGCACTAGCACTTAGCAAATGCCCGTCTGAGAGCATGATTCCAGGTGGCTATTTCTGGATTCATACTAGTTTAATCAGAATGCAGTAGGATCTATGAACAAGCCCTAGGGGGTTTGTTGAGCTGGTGCTACAGCTGATATCTTAGGCCATTTTTTAATTAAGGCTGCTAATTATGCAGAGTAATGATCTCTCCTTCCCATGCTTTTTTTTTTTTCCACATAATGCAAACTACACAAGACCAGTCTGAGCACACTATCTCATGACCTGTCATAGATTGTGTCTGTGAGCATGCTAATGTGTACAGAAATCATTACTTTCAAATTAGTGTTATAGTAATTA
The DNA here is from genome assembly GCF_059628265.1 of Tinamus guttatus. Lineage (NCBI taxonomy): Eukaryota > Metazoa > Chordata > Aves > Tinamiformes > Tinamidae > Tinamus > Tinamus guttatus. The sequence goes on along the minus strand of NW_028288592.1, from coordinate 1,909,547 downwards.
CCTTACTACTTTTTTTCAAAAGCCAAAACAAAAACAAGAGAAAGACAAATGATAAAGCAAGCAAACAATGGTAAATTCTGAGGCTAGTTATTCAAGTACCGCTATGTCAAGTGGCGTGTGGCATACTGGTTATTTTGTTTTGTTTGCCACATGATTTGTATCTGACTCTTGAAACATAAAAAATACTGTTTTTGTTTAGGTGTTTGGTGGAGCTGGAGTGAGCATCATTCTATTGCCCTTCTCTGCTGGAAGACAAAAAACCTCTGGTTAAGAATGACAGGCGCTTTCAGTGAAGCAGTTTTTTAAATAGCTCTCTTTCCTCAGTCAGAGCTGCTATAATTTCAGGGTATTTTATTTCCTCATTCACAGAGTCAGTAAGAACAGGAAGAAATATCAAGTTACTCAGCAGCCGAAGGGACAGATCTGTTTACTTGACAAAGTTAATTGATTATGCTGAGTTCACTCCAATACAGGGTCATTGAATAGTTCTCTTATTGATGAAATGATACCGTCTACTAAGGTTATTAACCTTTTTAGCTTTCTGCATTAGCCCTGCTACACAGTCTTGCTTCAACATAATACAAATTCCTCGTGCTAAAAAAGGCAAGAAAAAAATAGTAATTGTCAGATCTATGCTAGACCTGCATGCACATGCAGATTAATATAAATATGTACATACATAAATATATAAATCTGCCAAATGCTATTCAATGTACGCTGCTAAGTTGCTTTTACTAAAAGAATTAATGCAGGTTATGGGGATACTGTTTCGCTTGTCTTAGATATTCCATGACGGTATTTTTGTCAGTGCTTTGGGGACATTTGGCTTTTCTTGAAGTTGACCTTTGAATATTTCCACAATGAGGCATGCCTTTATTGTAAGTTTACTGATTAACCTTCTCAGCACTACTTAAACATATCAAGGATTTAATTTTCCAAATCCCACCTGAAGCACTCTTTCCTTTTATGATATCATTTTTATCCCTGTCAAATTTCTGCCTTAGAAATGTCTAATATGTTTATAAAAACAGTCTAAATTTTCAGTAGAAGGAAGTGATTTAAGTGTCCACATTTCCTTCTACTTAATGTTCATCTAGACAGGAACAAACTTCTAATTTTGCAGGGCATTGCTCTGTTTACAAAATAGTTGCTGAAATCTGATTAGAATGTTATCCTTTATTTCAGTACCATGTGTGCTGCGGGAATCAAAATATAGTAAAATACAGTAAAGCTTTGTCCAAATAAACTAATATATCCATATTCTGTCAGTGTCCTCTTAGATTTGAGAAACTCATATGAACAGTCACATTGATTTTCTTCAAAACAGTTTAATTGCCTTTAATTTTACAATTAGTAAAAGTATGAAAATTAAGTCAAAATGTGGAATTGGAATAAGATGATTCAGCTCTATTGAAATGAAGCATTTTAATCTTCCTGGAAAAGTACTGTTTTTTTTTTCCATTTTCTAGAGAATTTAATTATTTCTGGATAATTTGAGATAATTTAATACTCCGACCTGTGAGTGAGATGATCCCAAACTTTTGTATATGTCTACATATGATTATGTAAACATGATTAGTGCAGTATACTCTGAATTTATACACTCTTTTGTTGAACTTTTTTTCCCCTGCCAAGATGCTTTGAGTCTGACAAATAGAACAGTGAACTCAGGCCTGGTTCACCAGAAATAGAGATTTGGACTGTCTGGTGTGGTAATAAAAGGCAGAACACAGTATGAATGAGAAAAAAAAATGTATTTTTTTCTTGATGTTTGTTGCTAGTTCCAGTTTAAAAATAATAAACTGTAATAATTATGCTCAAATCCTGCACCAAGGAATTCCTATAGTTTGTGGAAGCCCTCCCAGAGTCCTGCTAAATGTATCTAGGGGGTTTGGTTTGCTTTTGTTTTTCATCTGTCTTTAACTGGAGAATTATATGTTCTTTTCCCTGTTTTTTAACTCTTTTTCCCCCTTTGTTTTTTTTTTTTTTTTTTTTTTGTTTGTTTCCTTTTTTTCCTCCTTGTGCCATTGGTATTAAGTGCATAATTAAAGACAGATCTTTGTGTTCTCGTCCTAGGAGGTAGGAACACAGTTCGCTGCCTGTGGTCATTCCCAGCTAAACTCCCTGGCAAACATTCTCAGGCCTTTCATTTTATTTGCAGAACCAGGGAAAGGGAGGCAGGGAGAGACAAGCCCAGTGCAGTGGGAGCGCCTGGCACGCGCGCACTGTGATCCCTGCGACGTGCTCCAGGTGCAGCCCAGGAGATGGGCTCGCGTTTCCACCAGCACGGCTGGATGCCACACGTGTTCTGCATCGCGTTGTGGCCGCTTTCCCTTCCTTGCAGACAGATCCTATTGCCTTCCTTGCAAACAGATCCCCTCCCTGCCAGGGCGTCACCCATAGCCAGGATGCCACATTGTGCATATTTAGCTAAACGCACTTCTTCCATCCTTCCTGGTGTGCGAGCTGTTTCTTTGGAAAAGCGCATTATCTTGCTCTCTGCCTGGTCTTTGCATTGTAAAATATGTCACATTTGGGGGCAACCTCCCTGGGGAGGACAAGCATAAGCAGCCCTATATTCCAGAGACTGCATGACAAGAAGAGCTCTGCAGGGTGAGTGTGTGTGAAGAGCTGATTCCAGTTGCATTTCTTCCCCAGCCCCAGGCAGGTGGCTCATTGAAAATATGCCTTGGAGTTACTTTTGGCTAGTCAGTGAGCAACAGCAGTGGGTAGTGGTGTAAGACACAAAGGAGCTGGGCAAAGAGGCTGAAGGGCTGGAGAGAACGGGTTTTCCATCCTAATTTTCTCATCCTGCAACCTTGTTTGCAAGGGTTTTTCCCTTCGCCCGTGTCATGGACAATAAAGGCAAAAATGCACATTCCCCAGAATGACCCAGAAGCTCGTGGTCACCTAAACTGCCAGCAGGAAAATACAGCCAGAGCTATGAAGAGGTCAGTGCTGGTAATGTTTTAACCTTTTATTCTGTTTGCAAGCTAATGACCAAGCACAGCTGGATTAAATCACTATCTAAAGTTCAGAACTGTAAGGAATAACCCTTGGCAAAAGTAAGCCCCACAAAGCTCTTATTAGATGAGCTAGTCCTAGAGGGAAGCCAATACATACACACAAAAATGATTCAGCACACTATATTTGTCCCAGTGCTGAAACTTTTCTGTATGTGACACGGATTTGTTTTATCCTTGTTTTATTTGTTGTTCAAACAAAATTCAACTACCCTCAGTCCTCTCTTTGGTTGTGTAGGGCTTCTTGAAATGGACTGAGGAGGGTAAAATGCTAATGGCCTTCAGTAATTGCGAGCGTGAGAAAATCAGTGTGCTGTGTTTCAATAGGGTGCTATGTTTGTTTAAATCTAACCAGAAGTACTCATTGGGTGGCTGCCTCTCTCACATCCTCTGCAACAGAGCATTAGTGAAATGTCACTTTGTGTTAAGATCACCGGTGGCCTTTGCTATGTACATTCTTCCATGTTTCTGCACAAAGATAGCGAGGCACGTTGGAGCCCTAGCTCTAGAGATCGATCTCTCTTCATGTCTGATATTAACTTACATCGCTAGGGCCAGGGTGGGTGTGAAAGAGGTGGCCAGAAATGGTGTTTATTCACTGAACCTTGAGGTAGAACTTTAGCAAATGGCTGAGCTGCTTTGAGTTCCTGAAATGACTGCAGTTTTGGTACCTTTTTAGGGTTTGCAATGATAAGAGCAGATCTCTAAGGAGTTGAATGTCTGAGTGATCTAAAACCAGGGCAGTCAAGCTGAAGAGGATGTGTGCACTAACCTGTTTGCACTGAATAGTCTCCATAAATAATTTACAACTATGACTGCTAGCTATTATTACAAAAATACCGGATTGCATTTTGACACATGCAGCCAGCTTGTAAGTCAATAGATACATTTCACCTAGTGTATGCAGACCACAGTTTCAGCCATCCATCCATGTGTGTTTTACAACAATGCAATCTACCTTTCCAAAACACCAGCAGGAAGACCTTTCAAAATAAGTTTAAAAAAACAGTGATCAGACTGTGGGATCTTTTATTGAGGTGGTCCTTAATAGGGCTCTGTCCCCTTCCTGCACACAGCTTTCAGTTTTAAACACCTGTGATGTTTTATTTAAGGGTCCTACTCTGCAGCCAGTGCTGTGGAGTCACTCAGGATCTACTGCAGAATTTCAGGGAAGAAAAAAATTAAAGGATGCATGCCTGACATTTCCTTTGCTGTGTTTTCCTTTGAGACTTGTTTGAGTCACCAAGAAAGTATTTCATTACAGTTTGATTTAACCAGGAAGAGTGTCAGTGGGTTTTGCCTCAGTCTGAGGGGTTAACAGGGCAGGAGAAATAGCAGAAAATACAGTTTCCTATAACAATCAAGGGGAAAGATGCATAATAGCTAGTGTGTTAATTAATCTCAGCAAAGTGTGCACCAGGAAAATCTTTTTTTTTTTTTTGGTAATTTAATTTTTTAATAAAAATCTCCAGTGCCTCAGGTGTTAGCCTACTTAGCTTGTACTTTAGTTTGTAAAGAAAATTATCTTCTCATCTTTTTTTTTTTTTTTTTTGAGAGAGAGAGAGATTGGGAAGAACCATTTAATTATACTCTTCTTATTATGAAACAATAACAAGGGTTAGTGTGTGTTTCAAAATGTACTTTTTTACGAAATCGGGGATCACATGTACTTATATTTGAAAAGTATTTTCATTGTGGAAACTTGTTAGAAATAAAAAAGAGAAAAATAGCAACAAGAAGGTTTATATTAGCTGTAGCAGTACTCAAATAGAATATTTTTTTTCTCCTTAAAAAGCTAGACCTGAAGGCAAGATATAGGGTATGATTTCTCAGACTATTGAAATCTATAATCTGCATAGCGATAGTGATTTTTCAAATATTTGGTCCAATTAGCTCAGTAGTCATCTTTGGTATCACAGTCATGAATCTCATACCAGTTCTCAAACATCAGAAAATTTGCATTAATGAAAGCCATTTTTCCCTTCCTTATTGCCTCCCTATGCCCCCTGCATTATGTAATCATACAACAAAATGCAAAGCAGAAGAAGTTAGAAGAATGGAAGAGAAAAGGTGAAAAAAGATAATAGTGGGAGAGAGAGAGGAAGCTGGAAAACAAGATGGCCGCGTTTTATTTGGTTTCCATGTCTTGATATCTCAGGAAGAGAGGGGGCTGAAACAAGAAGTGGTCAGAATGAGCTAGATGGGCAGTCGCCTGCACCTGGCAGCAGACGCAGCAGATAGATTTCCAACAGCATGGGACAATTTTATTAATCCAGATGTTTATTATCCCTCTCTGTCATATTGAGCACTTCACACTTTTGATGTGGATAAACTGTGATGCTTGAGCAGACAGTCTTTTCTGTATCTCTGATCAGTAACTTCATTTTAGAAGAGTTAGGACATAGAGATGCTTTAATGTAAGGATGGGATCCAACTTGCAGATTAAGACACATTATAAGTGTTTATAAGTGTCTATAAGTGAATTTAGGTATTGAAGGTCTTCAGTTTACTCTAAAAGGAAGAAATCCTACATTTATTCAGGTGAATTGCTCAGTAGGGAGAGTTCAGCTTCCAGAACATACGTGTCTACTGCCATACACAGTGTAGTGTCTACTGCCAAGTGCCTTATTTTGTTTCCTTCTGCCTCCACCTGATTTTTCAAAGCATGTGTTTTTCCTGTAGCTCCTGTGATATATGCCAACCATATGTGTTTGATTCATGTACTTAAGAGCATCTGAAGTGGCCATGTGCACCAGTGTTAGGTAGACTGGTGTCCATAGCACTTGTCACTAAAGAGAATGATGTAGCTGGCATCATCTTTATCCAATTTTGCACTTGTTTGTTCAGATAAACTGAAGAAATGTGAGGGCACATGTTTTAAGACTGATAAAGTGCCCGCTCTGCTTAATTTTAATGCAGCATGTAACACAGCTGTGTCTGGAGCCAACTAGCACTTTCCCAAGCAGTGCCTGACTGAAGAGGATAGCACGGTCCATGGACGGTTCTGCATGACCAGCTGGTTGAGGCCTTTCTGTCTGAGGCTCAGAAAGAGAGTTTAGGCTTGTCAACATTTGGGCAAGCTAGAGAATGGACCATGACTCATTTTCTTTTATTATCATGGACATAGCTGGGATCTCTACCAATGAGTCAGACTGGTAACCAGTTGCTTAAGACAGCAATTTGTAGTTGCGATTATTTGTAGTGGCTTTAAACAATTATTTATTTTTCTCTCAAGATCCACAGAAAGGCATCTTAATGGCTTTGTCAGTCCAGAGAAATGAAGTGATTTCTTCTATACAAAATTTCTGAAGCTCATCCTGAAAAAAATGTTACTCTTATCCATGAATTTGTAGCTTGATGCAGTCTGGTAGCTGCATATGTATGAGATTAAATTAATAGATCTCTCCTCACCTCCTCAGAAGAGGGAAATACAACAAAGGAAGATTGAAATTTTGAAGTGAAATTTGCTACATCTATTTAGCCAAATTTCCTTCTCACACTTTGGCATGCAAATAGACCACACCAGCTAATATCCTTCTATGCTCAGAATAAACAATGTAAATTACTCTAAAGACTGCAGGGTGCTATAAGGAAGAATAATTTAAAATAATTAACATATTCTACTTCTAAATTTTGATCACATTAAAATTAGTCTATTGTTTCTTGGATTAAACTAAAATTCTGAACACATTTGATGAGAAATCCTTGCAAATAGTAGTTCATAGGAAACAGGAAACTGAAACCACCAAAGAAAAAAAGTCCTATATGTGTATCTGAAAACACATATACCGTCACAGTCTAGTCAGAGACTTAAGGATATTTGAACTTTGACTTATGGGCATCCAAACAGTGGTGGCTTGGGGACAGAAGAGAGGATTTTGCAAAAGAAATGTTTCAGGAAAAGGCGATGGTCACCATTTGCTTCTGTAAAGGCAGTTTTCTTCAGCCAACTCTTCACACTCTCAGTTTCCAATCACAACAGCACTAGCTCGCTGTCAGTAAAGTAGTGCACTGCTGTAAACAGCAGACTTTACAGTCTCCCACTTACTTTTAGTTTTGGAGCCTTCTCATTTAAGCTCAGCGTTAAGCATGAGTGGGCTGGAAGGTGTACAATAATCTATAATAATCAGGAAATCATTCAAGTTTCTTGATTCTCTCTGAGTGGCATAACAAGGCTCGGTAGCTGGCAGAGATCCAAACTTAATTGGTATAAGAATGGATCACAGACAAGGCTGTGGTCATCCATAGGCATTCGTGATGGATAACTACTCGTGCTGCATTTTCAGTCATCAATCTTTAGAGGAAAAAGACTGCTATAGCTGGATAAAACATGTCTTACATCAGCAAAAATGACCTCCCAGTAAGGTTGAGGAGAATGATTCAGTCTGTAATCCATTCTCTTGAGGAACTTTTTCTGATTTCTGATTAATCATAGTTGAGTTTTAAACTCCATCCAGTGTATTAAAATAAATAAATAAAAAAGTAAGGAAAGTTTTATTGAGATAATATGTTAAGGGGAAAAATTATTATAGTTGATACATGAGAGGCATAATATTATGATAGACTTTTACAATATTCAATAGAGAATAGCACAAACATTAATAGCTTTCTTAAATGACTTTCACAAAAAAAATCTGATTATTTCTATTTAAAATTCTCCTATTAATTCAATTTGTTTGTGAGCAGTTAGACTGAACAATAAAGAGAAATTTTTGTTTGTTTGTTTGTCTCTCTTATGGAGGGTTTTCTAATGCCTTCTCTCCCCTATTTTCAACCATCACAAGCAATATAACCTTTATAACACACCTGACATATTCCATCATGGACTTTGTTAAAGTGCTTTGTCAGTGCAGATTGACTGCTGGAGATAATAAGAAACAATATAAGCGCACATTTTAAAACAGATATATTTTAATTTACTACTTTGATTTCTTTTGCACAATCAAAATTTACATTAAGGTCATTTTTGTCTGAAAAAGAAATAAAAGAATAGGTCCACTGTTGTTTTAGGAAAGCGATTCAGGTAATTTTTACTCAAACTTAGATCCGAACATGACATACATGCTCTGGTGGCCTGAAATGCTTCCCTTTATTATATCTTCATTATTACTATTATTCTTCAATGAACTGATAATATCTTTTGGGAGAAGTTCTAGTATGCCGGTTGAGAAATGGAATGAGATGAAGATAATTTTCAGGTTATTCCCTATTGTCATGGAATGCCAAAACAGAGAGACACATATAGTAGAAGAGGTTAGTTAGAAAATCTTTTTTTCCATGGTAAAATCAAGCAGGTTTTACCCTGTCATTATAAAATGTTTGAGATATGCAGCAGTAAAGTCTTATATTGGTGTGACTGCATTTTTGACATTACAAATTGTCTTTCTAAACTAGTTGTCTATAACTTCTTGACCAACTGTGGTGGTCTTTATAAATTATACATACAAGAATCTGATTCTGCAATACTTCTAATAGCAGGACTCCCATTCAAATCAATAATGTCAGCTCCAGAGACTGTTTGTAGAGCAGACATGATTCTGTAGAAGAAAACTTTTTCCACAGCTGAAAAGTACAGTAGGTAGCAGTGGATCTGATCATTGTCCATGTAGTAGTTTTCACTGACAGCTAAAATTCTTGACCATGTGACATCATGTCACATCATGAACACACTGGTATCATCAGATGGCCACAGATACAGTCCCAAATCCCTGTCATGTCTGTATTTAACTGCCTCTGAAAGCTCAACCGAGGAAATAATTTGTTATTAAAAAAAGGAAATCCTTCCGTTTCACATTTCCACCATCAGCCATAGCTCCTTCACCCCTCCCTGTCTTTGGGGTTTACTTCATCCACTTCTAGCTCTATACAATGATATCTGTTTAAACACTTACTTCAGAGTGAGTTAATCTGCACCACTAAAATGCCCCTTTTTCTCCCCTGGCCTTATAGTGTAGATGAGTTTACTCTGAAGACACATAGTAACCTCACCTATGGGTCCACACCTGTGTCAGCCTCACCCTGCAGCCACATGACCATAAAGTAAATGACTAATTTAGACCAGATCCTTTATCTTTCCAGAAATCCTTCCAAACACATAAAAAGAATCTACAGTGATGAGATGTAGCAACAACTTCGGATATAAAGTTTGCAATACAATAGGTCTATTTGTGGTTGGCATTTGGTTAAAAAGAATGGAGAAAGAAGAAGCTGAAGCGTGGCCTTAAGGATGATATAGAGTTTAATGAAGAAAGCAGGGAGGAAGTATTTGCATGGTTGTTGAGGAGACAGGTACTGGGAAAAAGCACCAAAATGGGAATGGGAGGAGGTTTGTAAGAGGCAAAGTGTTGCATATCACTAATGTTCTGTAAATATTCCAGTATGACACACATACACAGGGGTGAAAACCGCAGTTTTACAAACGCAAGGTGACCATTGGCAAATGCAGAGCATAATCCAAGGAGGGTGGAGAAATACATAAGTCCTGCTTTGAAGGGCAGCGAATCTGAAGGAGAAAAGAGCAAAAACATAGTGACAGAAGAATCTATGTGGTAATGTGGTTTTTATCCACAGGCACTCAGCAGTGTGGGAACAAGAGCAGAGGAAGTGAATGTTAGTCATGATGTACATTATATGGAGTTTCCTTTATGGAAATGAAAATGAAAACATTTCTATTACTCTTTCGGACCAGACTGTAGAATGTAGAATTTAATAGAAAACTATATTCTTGCTATAACATTTTGCTGGATGTTATATATGAGCTATTAAAAGCTTATCCTTTTCTGAAAAAGTTCTTTCTATATAACCATACAAAGTTTCATTTAGTTTAATCCTGAGTTCCACATTTTTTTCATGGAAGATCATTAAAGCATCTTTGGAAGAGAGAGAGATATCTCATATTGTGCTCCATCCCCCCGGTCCCCGGCAGCTACTCTCTTAGATCTATTATATGAAATAATAGTTTGTGTGTTGCTTATTTATATTGTTTACTGCATGATCTGTTACCTGCTTTCATTAAATATTGCCCAGTTGCATGAACTTGCCAAATGACAGCTGGAACTAAAATATATAGCATTATTTACTTCATTCAGAAATGGATTTAAAATGGAGGAGTCAGGGGTATAATAAAATAAATGACAGAAAGAAATGTATCCTATTTAGTGTGGAGATCGACAACAGACTGTTTCTTAGGTATTTTTGTCAGAATAACAATTCCTTTTCCTCCTCTTTCCTAAATGGACCTATCTAAGACCGTATCCCTGATATATAATAAGATGTAAGTGGAGTTTATTCTATTGACTTTTTAAAACAATTCTTAATATTGCTTATAAAATTCTGCCAGAAAGTACTCATTTTAATCATCAGTCAGCATTTTTATTATATTATAATCCTTAATTGATTGACGTTTAATCACAGTCTTTGTATTTTACTATCCCTTGTCTCATAAGAGGCAATTTTCTCTTTACTGTAGTTTAACAGCTGATGAAAAAGATTTAAGGAAACCTATAAACTTAAGATTGGTTAATGGTCCCTTATAAAAGAATATTACACTTCTAGGATCCATTGCACAGATGTGATACTCAATTGTAGAAATGTGCATGGGGTTTATTAAATTACAGCACAAATCTTCAGTCTTCTGAATTATTGTTCATGTTGGTATTGTTAGGCAAATGGGGAGACACATTATTGCTTCCAGTTGTTCACATTACTGTGGTGTAATACAGTCAGAGACAGCTGGCACATTGCTCTAGGCAAACGCAGAGCTGGAGCAGCTGCAGTGTTCTGGGCCCCAAGTGAAGGTCCAGCACGGCTGAGTCAGTATTGGGTGGCTCATCAAAAGATGTCCAGAAATTAACGAGGAAAAAAAAAAAAGTTGCTTCTCCTCAAAGTTAATGTGCTGAATTCTGTGCAACTAATTAACACATCCATTTGTTGTTTTGTATGGGAACTGGTGAGCAAGTCAAAGCAATAGTGAAACCACTGATCCTAGCTGTATGTCAGAGGGAGCTGTAGACATTGTTGGCCTTATGGAGGCATAAATGAAGACGAGAGGTTCGCCATTGTGGTATTTAATGTTTTGGGAAGTTTTAAATTCTCCTGAATGTTCTCTGATAATTAACATGCAAGCGTAGTTTGCATCTGTGTAAGAATGCTGTGTTAAAATGAAGGATTTTCAGATTAGATCATAAATTAGGTATTAGATGATTAGATAATAGATCAATTCTTCATAGATTCCAAGATCACAAGAAATCATTAAAATAATTAAAATTACCTACTTCGAATTCTCTCATGGCCCAGGCTACTTCATTCCATTCAGCAAATCCAAAACCAGTCTTTGTTTGAAATATCTTCCAGCATAGCAACAAAGTCTTCCATTGTCCATTATTTTTACATGTTCCTTAGTAAGTTGTTAAAAAACCTACTGTTAAAAATATTCATCTTATTCTACTTCGAACAGATGCCAACTCTAGTCCTTGTGTTTCATTGCAGGAACAACAAAAGCTATATGGAGCTGTCAGAGTGTTTACTCCTTTTTTGGCTGTTAAAAAGAGCATATTTGACTTCTGAGAGTGGTACCTGCAACTTTAGCTGTAAAATACTAGCCCCACAAAAAGTAGGGGCAAAACTACTTTTTGAGCTGTTGGCCCAGGCCTTTCAGGGTGCCGGAACAGAGATAGTGCCTTAGAGCTTCCATCTTCCAGCCTGGAATTATTTCTGATGGACCACAAATTAGAGATGAAAGAGTCCTAATATCTAACCTGTGTTTCCTAAGATCTCATGGGCATGCTTTAATTAATGTAGTGTATGCCCTAACTTCAATATAGATCTCTTCTCCTCCTAGTATTATCAATGTAAATAGATCACGTGAATCTTCCTTGTTACTCCTTCTGCATTTACTTCGTTTTAAGCTACAGTCTATTTCATAAGTCACTTGAATATTGTCATTTGAATATATCGCCTAATTTCATTTTTATAAAGGCGAGCTGTTTGGTGGTTTTCTGTCTAACTTGGATGACGTGAGCCGAGATCTAGAATGGAAGCTTGGAAAAACATATGCTGGCAAGAATATCTCACCAAAATAGACAAGATGCAGATAATGATGGAGACGTTTGGGGAAGGAGGAGGAACATAATTAGAATTGTTAAGAGAGATGCTGAGCCCTTCTTCCCCTTTAAGATCCAAATTTAAGTGGGAGTTTAATCCTCCACCTTTTTTTGGCAATTGGCATGTGTTAGTATCTTGCCACTTCTTTCTGCAGCTGGATCTAGCTAAGAGTCTAGGCGTTTTTCGTTTGACAGATATTCTTGTGGTTATTATCCATGCTTTAGGTGCTTCAAGATCTCCTTGTTGCCATTTGGTTTACACTGTGTTACCTTATAACCTGTGATGACTGAGCTTGAGACGTTTCAGAGAGAAAACGTAGCAGTAGGTTTGCTGGATAGGGCTTACCGCTGGAAAAATATCGGCGTGCCAGAGGTTCACTGTTACTCAGTGAATTCTGAGAAGCTTCTTTTCTGGTTCAGCCCCTTCTTTGGCTCAGCATATAGTCCTATATGGTTATCTCCAACTGACACCTGTTTAATGGCAGTCTTTAACAGAGCTGAAAGTATGTTTCCCACAATGATGAAAGGGTGGAAAGGAGTCTCGGTAGGATGCTACTTGGCTTAGTTCCTGTTGGTATGATTATTTTCATTCTGCTGGGATTATATTGTATTATTAATGATATGTGAGGGAGTTCAGAGTCTTAGACAGACATCTTTGTGATTATTTTTTTTCTGAATAAATTAATTGCAAATACCACAAGAAAACCATATAAACTCACTACACCCTTTCACATTGTAAAAGCCGTTAAACTCTTCTCATTCAAGTCCTTTTCAAACTTCACATTTTTCCACAATGTCCATGAGAAATCCAGAACCATAAAAACAAAGTGGGACAGGCTAGTATATCTGTGGGACTATTCCTTTTCCATATTTAAACCTTTGAAGTCCTCAAAGTGGGAACCGTCTATTTTGGTGTCGCCAGCAGGTCACATTACCATCACTTGGGATAGTAAGGGAGAATCCTTTTGTCAGTGTAACTTTTCACATGCTCAGGTCATGCTGCCACTGAATATCCATGAAGCTTTCCCTGCCTCCAATTTCCCTGTGAAGCAAATGTGAGCAGCTCTGAAGTATGGCTGTAGCAAAAGTGCAGCTCTCATTCACACAAATGTTTGCAAATACCCCTTACACAAAACTCCCTACCCTGCAAAGCCAAGCACAGAAGCAGTTTGGTTGGCATTTGGCATGTGTGCTCTTCAGCAGGTGCATACTACATTGCATTAGACTTAGCAACGGGAGTCACATCACTAATTGGACACCAATGGGAAGAATTCTTCTCATTTGGGAGCTGAATTGCAACACTTATATCCCTTTAGGCGATATCACAGCCTTCCTATCCCAAAGCAACAGCGCTACCGCTTGAGCTAAAGGAGAATCTCCATTAGCTAAAGGGAGTAGCACTTACTGTATACCTTGTTCCTAGGCTGCAAGCCGCAACAGGAGAAAATCAGTACAATCCCATAGTGATTTATAATCACTGTGGTTGTTGGGCCCTGTATTTTCCACTTTTCATTTATTTTTAATTCTACATGAAATTGTTTGGATAAAATAAGCGTGGGATGCACTGGTTCTCAAAATTCAAAATGGAGAATTTCATTTTTAGGTAGGTTTAAGGAAGAAATCAAGCTCTTTCAATATTTTTTCTCTCATTTGTTAGCTAAATCTTTCTTTCTATTTCCAAAATGTGATTTTTTTTCCCTCACCATCACTCTTTACAGACCTTTAAACCTCTGTGAGTAGAATCTGATGTTACTTCTACAAAAACTCCTGAAAAATATCATATTTTCCCATATAAATATCAGTGTGTGGTGGGTTCTGAAGTCTGCTTCCTAAAGGGTCCATTATGGGGAACAATTAGTGGTTGGGTATGAACATGGCACGTAGGTCCAAGTAGAGATATTCAGCACTTTATAAAGCCATTTAGTTGTGCACATGTGCAAGCCTGCCTTACGAGCAGCTCATACACCTGAAGGATTTCGACTGTTGCACCTCAGCACAGAAGCAGATGATTATAGGCCCTCTGTCTGCAGTGAGATAAGTGTTCTGACCTTAAATCAGCCCTGTTTCTCAAGTATCTTGTGATCTGTGGATTACAGGAATGCACACATGGGTATTAAGATTGCCCATATTTCTATTCAATCTCAGTGCTAGACATAACATTTCTCTTTTCACAAGCTATACTATTATGTACATTTCTATATAGTGCTCAGATTTTCATTTCTAAAGGCAACTTGTCCTGTGGGACTATTTTCACATCCCTCCACCTCTCTCTCTTAAAAGTGCTTCATTCCAATTAATATTAATTCCTGTCTAGGTTAGTTGTTTGCTTTCTTTAAATGCTTCTGCAATAAAAATTGCATGATACTATGTTCATGTTAGCAAAAATGCAAGAGGCAACAGTTTGAAAAGCAGACTATTGATGCAGCTAAGGAATTGGGCACGTACTTAATTCAAAATGCTCCAAGAGGAACCCAAGCATGTGTGCAAGTGTTGAAATAAGATCCTAGGAAGCACTACGAATGGATCGTTTCTATGCTATTTTTCAACAATTTTAAATTTATATTCAAAATAAAATTCACTGTTTCTAGTTCTCTCTCTCGTTATCTTCTTCTTTTTTTTTCCTCTGAAAACTCCTTATCTGATTCCTAAAAACCAGTTCCTTGTCAACCAGTTGCAAAAGCTGAAGTTTTGGAACTTTCGTCCTATAATGAATTCTTATATTTTCGTTTCCTTCTTTTCCCTTCTCAACTTGAATGAAAAGCTGGAATTTTTGCAATTGTTTAGCAAATTAGACATTTGGGAAAATTTAATTTTGAAAGACGAAAGACTGAAGTCTTATGGAAATACTTAGCTTGAAAGACAAAATGATAGAGATCAAAATGATTTTTGCTTTGTTGAAGTGTTGTCCACTCTTAGGTTTTTTTTTTTTTTTTTCTCAACAAATCAGACCTGGTAGAAGATAGAAGACTTCTATGAGAGTTTTTTTTTTTTTTTTTCTTTTCAGTTGTTCTGAAAGCTGACACCCATTCCACAGAAAAAAAAAAAATGAAGAGATTTGTTTCAAAAAATGTGAGGGATAGTGTTATTCCTTCCCGGTGACCGCAAAGTCCTTCACGGAGACTTCAATAGTTCTGGATGCCCAGGCGCTCCTCCTTGCAACACATTCATCATCAAATGCTGTTGCATAAACAGAAATTAGAGTCATTCTCTGAATACATCATTTCTCCCACTCATTATTGATGAGTTGGGGGTTATCAATAACTCAAAGAAATACAATAAATCATCTATCTTTTGTCAGACTATTACACATTCTTTGGGTATCCTGTAGTTATAACTAATTTCTGTGGTTTGCTGTGATTCTAACTTTTCTTGCAACATGAACATGGCAATGAACTGCAACAAAAGACTACAATCAACTCTGCTTTGGTCTAGTCATAGCGCACTGAAAAAATATTTAAACCTACATTGACTTTTCATTAAAATATATATATATCCAGATTTATAAAGGGGAATTACTTTACTGTGTTTAAGTTTATGGTGAATGTCTACTTTTGAGCACAGAAATAGGTGCTCCTGCAGTTCACCCAGCCTACTGTAGATGTCTGTGTTAGGATGAGACGAATGAACTGTCCCTTCTCTGGGAGCTATGGGGTCCAGTCTGAACGCAGAGGGATCCCTGGGTGTTTGGATAATACAAATCCACATCTAGTGAGACAAAACTTGAATGCAGAAGTAGTACAAAGTGTACCTATAAGGAAAGAGACCCATTACAAGCAGACACACATACTCTTAGTTAATACAACCTCAGTAAATCATGTACTTTTAGGAAAATAATACCTGGAAAATATTTTGGAGAGCTACTCAGTATTTTTTTTCTTAGAAATAGATACTTTCCAGAGAAAAAGCACAACATATTATTACCCGTGAGAGCAATGACCTTTAGTAATTATAAATGTCTTTCCAAATCTCTCCCACCTCTTCTTCAGCGTGTACTTCAGTATCAGAGAAGGATGATGTTAGATCCTTCTTCAAGTATGAAAGACAGGGACATGGGGATTTATAACAGCCTCTGTTCAATATAACATGAAATACCTGTACATTTCCAACATCTTCTACCTTGCCTGCTTCTGAGGTGTACTCTAGTATAATCTGTGAGAGACTGTTAAGTGTCAACATAAGGGTGATCTTACTGGTGTTGTGTGTGTACGCCTGGTGCTGCCCAGCTGCCCAGGCAGTTTGTGGATGGGGGCCACAGGCTGCACTTCAGCTGCTGACATCCTGAGTTGGAAACATTAACCAACTTAGACTTTTATTCCTGCTTCTCTTAACAGCAAAGAAGCATTTAAATCAAGGAGCAAGCACATGCAGCACGGAGATGAATGTATTACAGAGGTAGACCTGAGACAGAGTAAAATCCCGCTGTGCTTGTCCTTTTTGTGGTACACGTGGAGAAGCAATGTTAAATCAGTAGAGTGAGGAATAATTAATGCTAGTTTGTAGGGGATAAGTAAAGCAATATCACTGCAATCTCAAATCGCACAGAAAACCAACTGTGTAGTTGGGAGATAAATAAATGTCTTCCTGTGCTGTTCTCAAAGAATAGAGCAGTTTTGACAACTTCACTTTCAAATGTCACTAATTATTTAGGAGGAGGAAATGTTTGTTTTTTCATTGCCCAGGAAAAGCTGTTTTGCAAGGCTTGGATGCTGGAAGCATTGTAAAAATTCAAAACCCTCTTTATAATAGATTGAAATATCACTTCCACATCATCACTGCTCAGAATTGCACGAGGGTTTGGATCAGATGCATAATAACACTTTCTGACTTTCTTAGGAGGAATTTTACCTCTTAATTTCTCTGTACAGATTTATTTTATAGCTCTGTAGGTTGCCCTTTAATACTTCGTGTCACAAGCAAAAAGGCTTTTGTCTGCTGAGGTTCTTCTTGTATTTTGTCTCAGTCAAACTCTACTAAAACCTACTGCTACCAGTCAAAAAAAGTTAATGTGAAAGTCAGCAATATTACACAGAAGTCATTGTTTCATAAGGAAAAAAGAGAGATTAGCTTTAATAATTTAAGATACTCTCTAAATTAACAAAGAGGAAGTGGACAATGCAGCCATATTCTACCTAGATGGATGCCCTTTTCCTTTTTTTTTTTTTTTTTAGATTCATAATGGTGTCCTTCAAGCTTCAAAATTCAACTTTGCCAATTGCCATCATTACATATAGCCCTGTGTGCCCAGGGTGAGATGTTACGTCTCGTAGCTGCAGCTTTGAGGAGGAGGAACGTTTGTGCCTGACACCCTTGCACGATGCAGAGCAAAACCAGCTGTTTGGAAACTACGCCTGTTTTAGCAGGAGTCTTGGGGCCGACAAGGGAGCAGAAGTGCTTGCAAAGCACCAACCAGAGACTCAGTCCCCCTGAATCCAAATATCGGTTTCTGTTTATATCTATATGTGTTTCTTTTTGTAAAGAGATGAAGGAATTGAGGAGAGAGTGGGCAGAAAGAATTCCCTGCATGTGTGTGAGCCTCTTCTTTGCTCTAGACCTTAATTAAATTGCATGGCTCTATCCATACATACCTTCCCCTGTCTGCAGCACAGGAGCAGAGGTGGGGAAGGAAAATACCATGACAGGGATCTCAGATTTGTGTTGAATTTTCTTTTCCATCATCTAACCCATAAATCTATGAATGAGCAGCAACGCTGGAAATTATAGTATACAACCAACACGTTATAGCAGAGTGCTGAAAGAAGAGCTTTCCATTTCAGGCATAACAACATTCTGATAACTGGCATTTTACTATTAGTTGAAAAATATGTCTGTGCTATTGTGCGTAAGACACGTGGAAGTTAAGATTAAGTCCTCTTGCAAATAAATACTATTGTGCTGAGAAGAAGATGGCATTGCTGATTAATGTTAACCTATGACAGCAAAACACAGATTTGTTACCTAAGCTGAGAGCAGACTCTCTTGTGACAGCCTGGAATATTTTCCAAAGAGATCCAGTCACAGGGGTACAATTTATACATCCCTATGCTAAGGAACAAAAAGAAGTATTTTACCTTATTCTGAAATATTATGGACCAGAGGGTTGTTTTTTTAGAAAGTAAGATAAGCATGGCTCACCTTTGAGGGAGCCACTCGTATCCCCACTTTCTGAAGCAGAGTTGCAGTGGATGTCTGCACCGGGCAAAGTTAGGAAAATGACAGAGAGGATGGCAGCCTCTCTCTCTATTTTTCTCTTGTTCAAGGACACGTACTTGGAAACTCTGAGGCAGGGAGCCAGTTTTCCATTTCAGTTTGATGTGCTGCTCACTTGGTGCACACACAGTTTTAAATGCAGGTCTCCACCTTGTCTGAAGGGCAGTAATTAAGTGGGGTTTTGGTTGCCCCAGGCAGCCAGATAATAGGAACTTTTCTGTCTTGATGAGCAGTCCCAGAGGAGCTGAGCTTTTGATACCTCTTGATTTGACTGCTGCAATGCACTCGATGTGGGGCAACCTTGAAAACCGTTCAGAAACAACAGTTTCTGCAGCAGGTCTGCTTGCTCAGCCATGTACTACACGCATTTCTGGATGGTTTGGGTCTGAGTTATTCAAGCCACTACGTGCCTCCTTCATCCCAGCAGGGGCAATCAGTTAATGATGGTAATCAGGAGGCAACCCTTGGCTTTGGTTTTAGAAGAGGTGGTTTAGGAAGTGAAGCCAAGGGGCGCTTGGCTGCTCCAAGTGCAAGACTTCATCTCTTGCACTGATGGTCACTGCTTCATCGGCTCTGCAAAGCCCAAAATTTTGATCATGAGGCCGGACTATTAATTCTGTTTTTCTAAAAGCAAGTTGTCTGACAACAACATATTTAAAACAATCATTTTTTAATTGCTATTTTTAAACATATTAGGTTGTGTTAATTAACCTGAAGCGTATACATGTAGGTAAACATGTATATATATAAATCTTCTACCAGGAAAACCAATGGACAGCACAATTTGGAAGAATGGCTAGCCAAATTTCAGGAAGCAGTCTGGGAAAGAAAGTTAAATGAGTTTACCTTTGGAAAGCATGAAACTCCTGCCAAAGCTTCTGAAGAAAAATTAAAAGAAAGGGAAATCGATATTTTTAGATTTTTTTTTTTTCTGGACATACTTAATCTTGTCTCTCCACAAATGATTGGACCTAATTAATGGTCTCTTGTGATCAGTTCCACCCATCCATGGTCCTCTTCTCTTAAGATGCAGATAAATGTGACCTGAAAATACAGAGTCTCTTTGGTCTAGCATTAGATATTAAGAAAAAAAACAAAAACCCTGATCTGTTTTCAAGATCTTGGTTTCTCTCACTATTGGCCTGACAAAAAAAAGAAGGGTAACAAGAAGTGAGATACTTCCCAACATTGACACAGTTTCACATTTCATTAGGCTAAGAACTTTGCTCATTTTCCTGCAACAAAAATGAAGTTTTTGTTGAACTTACTTGGTCCAATATTTTACAGTGATTCCAGAACTATGCACATCTGCATAGCTGCAGTAAGGTACTGCCATACCTTAAACAGGGATTGTGATGAATTTGGAGATGCTACTGCAATAAATAGACAGTTTTGGTATTTATTCAGTGCAACAAGCAGATTTTTTTAAATTGAAACTCAATCATTCCACAGAAATTTCATCCAATAATTTGAATGAGGAGGTTTCTAAGCAGAATTTGGAATTTCATATTAAAACAAACAAGAGGGAAGAAACCTGAATTTTCCAGGACATACAGATAAAATATAAAAAAGACTAAGCTCATTTCCTTTTGCTGTCTCATTTAGATGATCGGATCTTCTACCCGATCTTTTTGTTCTTTTTTTTTTTCCCCTCTCTATCTATGTGTGTAATACCAATGTCCAGTTGTTTTACCTCACCATTCGAACCCTCAAATTTTATTTACAAAATACCAGATTTTTTTTTTTCCCCAAATGGAGTTATGGTAGGGTTTATAAAAAAAAGAAAGGAACCTTATTCTAGTCAAGCTAAATGGAGATGAACATAAAGCATTAATAAACCTCCAAACAAGTTCCCCTTTGCATTTGTAAATGCCTTGTACTTTTATATCAGTCTCACTCAAGGACCTAGAGAGGAAAAAAAATTGCAAGGTATTCATTGGATATTTGGTCTTATTGAGTCAGGGAGTCAGAAAGTGCCTAGCTTGTTGGGGTTCTCACATTGCATGGGGGCTCTTGTACCTTTTTTCTTAAAGGTATATATGACAGTCATTATTACTTTAACATGGAAAGCTCAGTTTGGTTTTTGGATACTTAAAATTACTTTCTTTTTAACATATATTTTTAGATCTCTAATAGAGTCTATACCTGGGCTAATATGCATTTTTGACACTATAGGTCAGTATTTCTATCTGGCTATGACTGCTTGAATCTGATTTTAGATCTAAAGGAAATAATCTGCATAATCGCTTGTTTTCCTTTCCAAGGTTAAGCTTTATTAATCTTATAGGGTATGTATTAGGAGCTATCTGAATACTAGAAGCACAGATCTTATTCTCACCATACCATTCCACTAGCAGGGCTAGTTAAAATACAGCATAGCTGAGAAGTTTCTAAATTAAAAATTCAACATTTAAATTTAAAATCAAGCTATGCATTTTTAGCCCTGCTGGTAGGTGATAGACACCCTAATTCATTGTCTTTTCTTTCACATCTGTTGCAAATGACTGTAGGAAGGACATCTAAGAAATTCCAGGTCACTCTAAGTGGGTTTATTTAATTGGATGCATTTAATGCATCTATTGCATTTAAATAAACCCGCTTAACACAGCTACCTGGAATTTCTTAGATGTCTCCTAAATTCCTGTACAAGGTGGAGAATCCAGGGCAGCCACGGAGCAGATGAAATGTGTTTCAAGTTTCCACTGCAAACTCTTTCAGGTATTCTGTTTGGTGAGTGCCTGTGGTAGCAGGGACCTAGTTGTCATCTGGTCTTTATAGATAACTGGTAGCAATACTGGTGATGTCTGTTTGTGCCACCTGCTAGCTGGGCAGAGAGCTAGTAAAGCCCATGTGCTCCCAAGCCTTGTTCTTTGATTTTCTTTCTATGCTATTAAAGGTTCCAGACAAAAGAGTTATGTGGAACTGGGGATGGGGCAAAAGAGTGGGGCAAATAGGCAATCAAGTGGGGAAAATAGGCAAATCCTCTTATTAGCTCAAAGGGGGATCTGCTCAAGCGGTGCCCCAGCCTGGCCCCCAAGGTCCTTGAGGTCACCATTGCCTATCCAAAATGAGGGGAAATGGGGACACTGATTCTGCAGATGGAGTGGGGTTCACTTCTGACTGGGCTTCTCATGTCACCTGCTGGATCTCTGCCTCTTTTGAGGTGGCCTGGGCTACGCCAGCAGCCAGGGCAGAAAACACAAGAGCCAATGGAAGACATGGAAGCAACTCTTGCTGAGCTTGGGACAAGATAATTTCTGATCATTTCTCAGAAATGCCGAAAGAGGCATCTTTCTAATTCATTCAGTGGACAAAAAGAATTAAAAAACAAAACAAAACAAAAAAAACTGCAGGAATGACCCAGATTCCCCTTGTTGTAGATTAACTCTGCATCATGCTGCGTTGTCAATTCTTTTGGAAATGCTGCAGTAAAGCAGACACACTCCTCAAATGCAGCAATGGAATATCAGAAATCAAATTCACAGGTAGAATAAAGTACCCATTTTCTGCACAAAGTTTCTTTTGTATAGAGGTAATATAATATTTCACTGAAAAGTGATTTACCAGTGTATGAAAAGATCCATAATTTTGCAGGAAACGGACTAGGCCATTGAGCAGTCAATTTATTTTTAAATAGCACTCTTCATGCAAAATTTCTGAAGACAGATGAAGAAAGAGCTACAGATGCACTGTTACATTTTAATCAGTGTGAGGAATGAAGGATGTGAGAAGAGGTCAGGGAAACAGGTGAATGCCACTGACAGGGAGTTTTACGAATCATTCCTGAAATTCTCTGGGAATAATTGAAATCTGAGAAAGATAACAGCCTTGTTAGCCTGAAGTGATACCTCGCAGTTTAACAGAGTCGGACAATACACAACAGACAAGGTAGCAGTCACTAATGAAAAAAATCAAGTTCCTCTTTGCAAAATATCCCTGACCATAAGGTATGTGGAGTGGCAGGCTACAGCTATCCACTTAGAGGACGGTTGTGCAAAATTCCTACTAACATCCATAGTCCAGGATCAGGCCCACAATGACCATAACAATAGTGAGAATCAGTTCATACTGAAAGACAATTTTTATTATATTCCCCGGGGAGTAAAAAACCAAAACCAAAACCAAACAAACAAAAAAAAAGCCACTGATCCAAATAAAAGGATCGAAGTCTAAAATTCCCCCACAACACATTCCAGCATTAATAATGCAACCCATATCTATGGCATGGTCAAAACTGCATAAAGTTGACAAGTGACTTTAGTGGCGATGTAGCAAAGGGGACCCTGGAAGAGGCAAAACTCTAACCGTCGCAAACAGCGAGTCTGAGCACCTGCAACCTGAGCACACCAGGAACATCTTCACTTGTGAATAAAACTGCTTTTCCTTATGCTTAGCTGACAGGCCTCAATCAATGTAGAGCTTATGCCACCTTCTGGTGGTCACACAGATGACATCTCCTTGCCTCGGTGGATCGATCGAGTCCTTGAGAATTCCCGCAATTCTCGCTTTGTGGGAAAGAGAAGACTTGCCACAAGTGCTACACACTTTGTCCACTCTTTTGGGCACATTTCATAAATGTTCCTTAGTGACTGCTTGAAATGAAATGCTTCATACTAGGGCATGAAAAAAATGCCTATAATGTAAGTCGTCTTTGTTTCTTGGAAGTGGCACAGAAATGGGATAGTTCGGAAATCTTTAAATTCTTCTACCACATCTCTAGTTTCCATGAAAATCTGATTTTTGTCTGGATGCTTACTCAGCTCAAAGTTGGCATAACATCTGTCAACTATTTCCAGCTAAAGCAGCTGGAAGGACTTGCCATGATTCTTCAAAACATGGCAATTCTGATGTTCTAATCCCAGAAGAAAAGCTAAATATACTGTTCTCATCAAATTTCAAGTTGGATAAATATCGCCTTACCTGCATATTTTTTTCTATAGGCTAACTGATAAATATTATTTGTTAAAGATATCAGGCAAGAATGAATGCTATAATTTTTTTTCTGAGAAATCAAAGCTTTTTTTGTTCTTTTCCCAGGCAAATTTTTCAAAAAATCTCACCAGTTTGAATTATCCTTTGATAAGTATCTTCAGGAGATAGTACATTATGATATAAATTTCCTTTGCAGAACAGAAATTCTAGAGGTGAATTTTTGTAAATCTTTTTAGAGAAAAATATGCCTTCTTGCAGTCCAAGTTTGGTAATTTCGGGACAGATTCTTCATACATTCTTTCAAACTAGAGCCAGGTGAGACTGAAAATGGAAAGCCGATCAATCTTCCTTTCCCATGATTTCTTTTCTTTTCTTTTTCCTTTCTTTCATGCTGCCAGAGTCCTCGAATTCTACCTATTCTACGGCCTTTTTATAAGCTGTTTTATAAACCGTTCAGCTTATAAAAAGGTCCTCCCTTGGTCTTGCAGGTCTCCATCTCGTTTTCTGCTATCATTACTGCTCTGAGATATGTTAGGCCCCCCGGGGGAAGCCCTGTACCTGTGCCTGTTACCACTAATTGACTTCCACATTGCTCTCTAGAACCGCTGTCTTCAGCTCTCTACTCTTACAGGCAAGGACTGCACAAACGGATTGTTATTAACTCTCCTTCCATGCAATACAGGGAGCAGATCTAAATAAAACTCAAATATTTAAATTCACTTGGGTAATTTGGATTGCATACTCTCAATATAAGTTCCCCAAACACATCTTTACAGTACTTATTTCCCATTTATTTACCATCCTTCTTCCTTGGACCATAATAACGTAAGACAAGCCATTGGTCTGACTTGCACGGTTCTGAAACATAGCCATTGTTTTCAATTATTTTTTGCATTATAGTCTCTGATCATTTATTTTTTATGCTTAGTTATGCTAATTAGGTTAAAAGCCTCTAGTTGTAAGCAGTATTTTATTTCATAGTGTTTGAAAGTTATTTTATATGGGCTGTGACAATCCATGTGTTTATAAATTAACAGGATATAACATTCTAAAAGGTCTAGCCAGTTGAGAATAAAATAATAATGATAGGTATTTTTAAAATTTCTTTCAGTGGAAAAATCCTGTAAGTACAGAATAAAATTTGCATAAATGGCAGATAACAAATAATTTGAGTAAAATAGCAAACTAAATACTGAAAAGATGTTTAAATAACACATTTGTCACTTTTGTTAGACCTTTAAAATTGTTCTTACTAAGTCACATAATCACAAATGATGAAGCCATTCTTACAGAAAATACATTACTGAAGAAATAACTCTGACTTTTACCATTCTTTAAGTGAAATCTGCACACAAATTGAGATTTCCTGCTAAGGAAAAATTTGAATTATGTTGAGAAGACACTCAATTGTAAATAGATTAACAACAAAGATGATGACAGCATATGAATGATAACTCAGTGATATCCTTTTTTTTTTTGGTATACTTTTAACTAAGATAGTTAGGGAAGGTTGCTGAGATAAGTATAGATGGTTGCATAGACGTGCACAATTTCATATTTTATTTGGAGCTTAGTCTTGCTTTAATATAAAGCAAGGGTGCTTGAAGGTTCACCTGTAATTTGCTTAAGCCATGAAATAGTTTCCAAAGTCTTTTAAAAATGAAAAAGCTTAGACAAAGTCAGAACTTCTCAGTGAAATGCTTTAGCTCCAGTTTCTGCAATCCCACAGAAGCTTCAGGTGTCTACAGTTATCTATGAGGATCTTGAGTCATAACTTTTTAAGATCACCTAATCAAAAAGTCTCAGTGAATAAAAACATAATCACATGAATAGAAAATGTCGGTACCAATCCTTGTAGCATAAAAGTGAAATGAAATGAAAAAGTAGGCCAAATGTGTTGATTTAATAAATCCTTGAATGTATATTATTCTATGGAAATGATACCGCACTGCATATTAAAAATATTTGTGAAGTTCTGGTCTCCTCCAAGGAAATCAATAAAATGTGCACTGAACACATTGTTTCCAGCATTTCACTTTTGCAGTCCTGAATCTGCGCAGTTGCAGACATTGTGTGGTTCCCAGGGTGCTGGTGGTGGGAGCGGAGACTGCAATTTCCACTTCCATCAGTGCTATCTTAAAGGTCTTTTCCAACTATTATGATTCCATAATAATTCTACGATTGGTTTTTTTTCACCCTATGTGCTTTAATGTCAAAATGACCTTAAACCAAAATTCAAAACATCAACCTGACTGTGCTGATATATGCAGGAAGGGATTCACAGACAGAAAGCTATGCAGGAGCAGGCCTTTAACAATTTGCCTGAAGAAAACCTACAGAATGCACATCCAAGCATCACACAGGAAATCTCCTAAGATACAGGAAAGAGTTTTCAGGAGGGAAAGGATGTGCCAGTTTATGGGTCGTCTGGTCAATTGAAGGTACCAGAACTCGGAACGCTGAGTTTAGTTAGTCTGGTATTTACTCCAGTTAAAAACTACACAGTGGGAAAACAAATATGAAATCCCCATCAATCAGGATAAAATTCTTCAGCCTAATATCAGTTTTCCATCACAAATGAGCCAGCATGAAGCCATTTATTTCAAAGCAAAGCATGCCTGTACTGATTATCTTTGGCGTGCTTTTGTTTTTCCCCCTTTAAACTGAAATAATTTACTTTTTTTTTTTCAGACAGACAAAATAGAAATTAAAGAAAAAATAATGCTCTATCTTGATTTTAAGATTTCCAGGTGATCTATGACATTTGACAGAACTCAGTAAGGGAAAGGCTAGACAGCGTACAGAGATTAATGACATTTTTGTCAAGTGATGGATTCTCTTGGCCTAGAAACCTGACTTTCTGCATTTTGTCAAGATCAGAGCAGTTTTAAGCTGTTTAAGTTGTGATTATTTTCTCACATCTGTTTCCTTGAAAACTAATTGTAGATCTGAGTTTGTGGTTTTTAAATAATTCATAAAAACTTAAATCCAGAGGAAAGTGGCAAAGGTATACAGGAACTCAGGGAAGTACAAAGAAAAGGGTCAAGTCAGCTGTAGTTATCTGAGTGCTCCTCTTACTCCTGAAGTACTTAATTAGGTCTGTCTGACAGTTTGGCCTTGGGTTGATTTTTTCTTTCAAGAGAGTTGTTGACCTGGTGGTATATTAAAACACACTGGGCTGTAGCTTCAAAATGATTACTAAAAACATTTGTAAATGCTGTTATTTTGCCAATGCGAGCTAGCTTGCAAAACTCATGCATTTATAATTGTTTTGTTTTTTTTTTTCACGCTGCTGAATAGCCTTTTAGCTCTACCAATTACACAGATCAGCTAGACAACTTCGTTTAATGTAGGCAACAAAATGCCCAGAAGATCCTTATCTATGAAAACAAGAGCATCCACAAGTTTTGGAGGTTCTCCCAACCAGGCAATTAATTGAACTAATTCAAAGAAGGCTTTATAAAGTTTATAGCTTCTGGAATTATTTCTGAGCTTGCAAGAGTGTTTTAAAGATTATGCACGCCAAATTTCTAGATCTATTATTTTACAGTAGGAGTGGATCTCTTGCTTTAAAATATGTCTTTGTGCTGATCTATGTTTTTTCCTAATATAAGACATTTTTGCAGGACTAATTAGTCACTTATGCCCCGGAGAAAATTCTGTCTGTTGATTTGGCCTCTTCTAAGAATAAAAAAAGAATTTTTACAATTTTACTCACAGGAAGAACGCAATAATAATAATAATAATAATAATAATAATAATAATAATAGTAAAAACACACTCGATAGAACTGTAGCAGGAGGAGACACTGTTTTGTCTTTCTCATGTTCAGTGGTCCAAGGTTTTGCCACTGTGAGCGGCTCAAATGAGCATTCCTATGACTGTTAACACTTCTCTCCTCTTAATAATTTGGAAGTGACTTCTCCCCTCTCCCGCTCAGCATGGTACCGAGCAGGCTCCTGTTTTATACGTTGTTATTGAAAGGGAGTCTGTCAGAGTTGACGTTCTGAAATATCCATCTGGCTCCTTAAATGCTATCATGTCTCTTTTGTTTTCCCAAGTCTCCGATGAGGAGATGTTTGTCACTTAATTGCTGCTGAGGATCACAGATGATGGTTTATAGGTTTAGGCAAATTGCAGGCAGCACTTTGTTAACAAACGGTAGAGCACAATGGTACTTCATAATTATCCTATAGAGCTCAATTGGCCCTTAACGGCACCTGCATGTACAGCATCAGGGAGCCTTGTTTCAACACAAAAGCTCCTTCTTGTTAATTAACCTGTGTGCACTTGTTACAAATGAAACCTATTTGTTTCCACTTAATATATTTGCAGCTAGTTTAAATATTCATTTATTATTATGCTTGTTAAGTGAGGAGTGGAGGAGAAGAGTTTGGATCCCTTTCATTAGTATGCATTGAGCTTAAAAGAGGTAGCAAATAGACCAATATGTCAAGTGCGCTCCTTTGTGCTTTCCTTCTTTCTGCTCTGTAGGCCCCCAAATTAGGCTAACAAAGATGTATACCCATTGCTGATTGAAATAATACAAAAAGAATGGGAAGTACAGGAGCCTCTGTGAAAAATCAACAATTTCTGTGAAAGAGGCTTTGTACCGAATGACAAATAAAATTCATTCCCGGTGAAAAAATGCCTTTTATTGCATATTCAAAATGAATATGTAGACACACACACACTGCTTTTATTTGTACGGAAAAGCTCTGAAATGAAATCTAATCCAGGGCATTTAAATGTTCTGCCTTTATTTATACTGCCCTAGTATGGATACCTTTTAATCTTTAACCAAAGAACTTACCTCTATTTTTACCTTTGTGAGCACAGCAACCTTTGTTCTTTATCAGGTAAAAATTAGATAAACTGATAAAATTATTATAAGTTTATTATAGGTCATTATAAGTACATATGAAAGGCCATTAGCTCAAAGGTATAGAGATTAATAAACAATGTTTTATGTTGGTCTAGCTGTTGTTGGTACCTTTCATTTTGCTAAATAATACTCTAAATGCTTTCATTCCTGATAATGGGAAGGAAAGTTTCTCCCTGAAGCAGATTTTGATAATTTGATATTTTTTGGTCACTTTGTGGTCTGAAGGTTTCCAGAGTTTCTTCTTGATGAGTAATCCCCAAAACAGCATAAATTGCAGATGAGCTGTAGCTGAGCAGTGAGAAAAAGCTTCTGTTTACTCTTACTTCTTGCTTGGCTTTTGGAAGTTATTTCTGAAGTATACTTCTGCGAGGGAATTTTATCCAATACAACGTAGTTTTTTTCTGAAAGGAAACACAAAGGACAGTGATCGTCTCTTGATTAGCCACTGTGAATCCTGGATAATTCCATTTTCTTCTAAATGTTTTACACCAGAAGCATAGTAGGATCAAATCCAGAGGCTTTACCCCTTTCCACCTCAGTATTAACACGCAAACCTAATAAAGCTATATTAAGTAAAGTAAAATTCGGCTGCAGATCATTTCTTTTAAGAGCATACTGAAAACTGTCCAAAACACATTTACCTATCGATGTAAGATACATTCCAACAGCTGCTAATCGATTGATTAGATTCTTCTGTTTTAAAAATGGTCCAATAATGCATTTTAGAATAGGTCAATACTGCATCCTACATGGAGTAATATATCTAATTTGATTCAATTCCTCATGATCGTATATTCTAGGGCATTTTATTTAAAATTTCAGCTTGCCAGGAAGAATTAATAACACTGAGTAAATTCTAAGTTACTGGTATGATGCATGCTTAGAAGCAAAATGGTGAAAGAAAACTATATAGTTAAGCTACGTGTTTGTGTGTGGTAAGCATATATACATATGTATATACATACACCTATATACATATATATATATATACACACACACATATGCATACAGAAACACACATACATGGATAAATGTACATTTTTTTAGAAGGGAATTCGATGTTTATGTGAAATGCCAGGTTGAGAATCAAAAAGTGGTAGAAAACCTCCTAGGTCACAGAAGTAGTATGATATGGTTTGTAGCAAAAAAAGCTTCAGCGTGTCATCTTTCTGAAACCCTTCACTTCTTGTATAATGAAAATGTATTGCAAAATGTTTGTATTGTATCATGTTTGTATTCTCGTCCTTAAATACTTTTATTGATGAGGTTGCCAATATATAAGTGGCAGTGATCCCTATGATGGATATGTATCATACAAGCTAAAGATGGCGCTAAGTCAATGGTCACTTTTGGTTATTCCCAGCTGATAGTGGATTTAAACAGTGATCTTGAAGTAAAAGCGCTTATGGGATCAATGTACCTTCAGAGCCCTAACGAACTCTCATTAAAATATCCTCTATCACCCAGGGTCCCAAATCTTTGCAAGTCTCTGGGATGAATCCTTCAGTTATATCCAGAGCAGGTGGGATGCAGAGCCATCATTTGTTCTACTTAACTGCTTTTTTTTGTGTGTGTGTGATATTCTCATGCCTCCTGGCAATTTCCACTGCCACAAAATCAGAGAGGACCCCACTGCACCCAGCATATGTGGAGCCTTTAACAGTCCAAATATAATGGCTGTCAGTGTGATAGCAAACTCTGCTTTAAACCCTTTTCATCTCTCCCAAGCGCATCCTACTAGCAAGAGGTTTGACGACTCCTCTCTAGGTATAATTGCACAATTCCTAGACTAGATCATTAGGCTATAGTCCTCTGCTTATCACCTGTAAAAAAAGCAGCCAACCCAACTATACTAGGCACCTGCAAGGCCACTTTTTCAAAACAGCACATTATTTATTCATCCCAAAGTACACAGCGTTCTGAGAAGGAAGATAAAACAGTGGAAGACCTATTTCTCACTCTTACTTGTGAGTTTTGTTAACTACTTTTAGAACGGTCACCCCTTTCTTCGAGTGGGACAAACAAAGAGCTGCCGCCTTCACAACTTCCTTTTATTGCCTCCCAGTAGCATCTTCTCCTAACTACCTGCTGCACACTCCCCCGGCCGGAGATTTTCTTTATGATTTAATTTTTTCTTCTCTCTGGTTTTGGTCAGGGAAGATGCACCTGTTAGTCTGATTGAAGACAGGCAGGTGGATGTCTTGCAGTTAATAGCCTCTCACATCCTTTCCTGTCACTTGGCATATCTCTGGAGATACCTCATCTCTGTCATTGTTTTGTTTCTAGCTTGTTTTTTTCCTCACAGCCTCTTTGATTTAATTCTCTGTAGTCAGATGGAATAATATCAAGCTAGAAAGGTACATACTACATTCAGAGAAAATAACACTGCTATCTCCCTCATTAGCCTCCGTAAAGTTTATGACTTAGAAGATAAAGGAAATGGGAAATGCTTACAATAACAAGTGTGTTCCAAAAGAAAATTTTTGTAAGGCAGGATCTTGTTAAGGAAGTATCTCCTGTCCCCTAAGCAGCTCCCTGATATGTTTACCACTACTGATGGTGCTAGCCAGGTATGGTTTTTCCTCTCTCCAGCTTCCAATCCTCTAGTCCTACACTTGTTCTCAACTTGCACATACCAAGCTTTCTCTACAGCCATCACAGCCTTTTACTCAGCTTAGCTTCTTAGTTTCGCATGTAGGGCACATGGAGCCTTTCCACCACACTTACACATAGCCAGCAATGGGGCCTACTACAAGTGCAGTCCCCAGGTTGAAGGGTCTATTTTGCCATGGGCAACCTCATCACTTCCCCTATTTCATCTATGTGATTTCTCTGTTTGACAACTTCCTTTCATGTTAGGAAAGGTGTATACTGCATCGCATCTATATAAAGCGTTTTTTCAGTCTCTGTTCTGTAGAGGATGCCCAGCTGCTACACAATAAGGAGGAGTATCATGCATGTTATTGACACCACTGTAGTGCTTCATCACAGGCATAAGTCATTAAGTGGAGGGAAGTGATAAAATGTCACGTATCCTGTTGTGTGCTGGCTTCCTGACAACTTACACAGCCTTAATCTCATTTGATGCAGCACATATTCAGGGATCAAGTGCCTACCTTAACAACATACCAAAACAACTCAGCTGAAAGAGACTTTGCATAGACAAAAGACAGTCACCGATACTAGATTTTGCCTGAGCAATGGGAGACATGCTCCATCATCTTGCAAAATTAAATGGCATCACTAATTCCTGGGTAGGAAAAGTACCTCTTTCTTGTTTTTATACACACCCAATGAACATGAATAGAAACTTACTATGAACATTTGCATCTCTGGCTGCCAGAGATGGACTTCTGAAGAGAAATACTTTTCTCATCACCCTGCTCTAATAGGGGATCTTGATTGTTAAAAACTACTGATACTTTAGAACAACCTGCCGCAAGAAGGACATTCACTGCAGCCAGCTCACTAATGGGCACATTGCCCTATCTGGCTAATCTACAATCCTTGAAAGAGGAGCATGTTTTATATGCTCACAGCTCAGCTGCCCTGCACAGAAAACAGCTGACATTCCTCTGAATTCACTACCAGAAACCTTTCCATATCCAGACGACTGTGCATTTCCTTCCCAAGAGCAGTCCTTCTTGTAAGATGTCTTCACGGTGCAGTTTTCCATTTCAGCGGTAGAAGATCCACTTTAAAGAAGTCGTGGATTTAACTCCCCCTCTGCTGGCAGTGGTTCAAACCCATGGCTCCCACCTCTCAGGGGAACCTCTAATCAATGAGCAACCATCTGCTTGGGGTAAGGAGTAGAGGGCTCGCTCCACCCCTCTTGCTGGTGTCCTACTGCACAAAAAGAAGATGTCACGATTAATTGGGCTCAGTAGTTAAATCCCTCATCTGACAATAAGTAGATTTTGGCTCTTATTCCTTGTCCAAAGGTCGCTCCAGCAGTAAATAAAATGCACTTCACCAAAATGGACTTTCATGCCTTTAGTTAAGCTAGTAACCATCATAAGCATGGAGAACTCTTGATATGCATCTACAGATGTGTATTCTGTATGTATGCATATGGATATGTACACAAAAGAACTTAGTTTTCTGAAAACCATCTGCTGTATTGAAATTAGAATCAGTAGCTAATTCAATTTAAAAAGATGTGAAAAATGTTTTTTTTTTGATCAGAGAATTTCACTTTAAAAAATGCATATTTTTGTAAAACAAAAAAGTTAAACACAGAAGTAAAAGCATCAGGTTTTAAATTTTTGTCAAAAATATTTTGTATAAAAATGTATATATATATGAGTTCATATCAGAAGTATCATCATTAGCCACCTTGTACTGTACAAGAATGTGGGAAACGTGACATCAGGTGAAGTTGGGATACATTCTTCTCTGCAAGAAGCTACTGCTGATCTGACTTTCTGCCTATAAATTCCTATAGATAAAGCATTCAGAAATGGCAAACATAAGCTTTAATCTATGATACATGACTAACTTTGTTGTCTAATTAGATAACTTTCCAAGAAAGACGCCCAAATGAAAATCCCTAATTTTGAAACAATTATGCACATTCTACCCGGAGAAAATGGTTCTAACTTGCCTAGTTTTATCTGGTGATCACATACCTCGTTTCTATGTATTAACCCACCATAATGGAGGTTTTGTTAACCCTTTGGACAGCCGAGAGCTGTGACTATCTGTTTGGACTGTCACATGGCTGACTTAACACCAGCAAACACTTTACAACCACAGATTCATTTTCCTCAGTTTGTT
This sequence comes from Tinamus guttatus, assembly GCF_059628265.1. Classification (NCBI taxonomy): domain Eukaryota; kingdom Metazoa; phylum Chordata; class Aves; order Tinamiformes; family Tinamidae; genus Tinamus; species Tinamus guttatus. Next base: position 1,876,623 of record NW_028288592.1, on the reverse strand, counting down.
AAGTGGCTAATTATAAAGGTTCACAACAGAATTGACACAAGAGAAGGAGAGCGCCACACTTCTATCGGCAGCCCCATGAGGCCTGCACGAGTGTCATTTGTAAAACCGAGTGCAAATTAAACAATGGCTGTAATAAGGGCTAGGAGGGTGGATAATGAAGGAAAACTTCCCGTGTAGATGCAAAGCAGCCACTAAATGGGTTGTTTTTATGTTTGACAACAAGGCCCTTATGTAACTCTTCATGAATTGAGAGTCTGCCATTAAGGTAATATTCTTAGACTAGACTAGATGGTAACAAGCTAAATAAAATGAGTACTATTTATTTTGTGTTGGCGCCTGTGATTTCCAATTTCATTTCCATATTGTAGTATATCAATAAGATTTTCTTAAACAGAGGATGGTATATGCACTGTTTCCTAAAGAAGATATTTAGGAATTTGCTAGTAGATATAACTGCAAAATGAGCAGTGTTTTATTTTAAGAATAAATGCAATCAATGTGTTAACTAATCATTTGTTCTATCTACAGTCATCAACTCTTATTATGAATACTTGAATTTAAACTAAAGAATAAATTTAAAATGCAGCTTTTTCCTTGCCTGCAAGATTTATATACAGCAAATTTGACTTACTTTATTTTGTCGGTTTAAGTATTTAATGAAATTGAATGAAAGTCTTTTCTGTGCGTGTGCTGTTTCTCCATTTCCTCATAATACAGCTACTCTCTATGCATAGTGTTTGCATCATTATGTAAGACATTTGCAAATATGTATGATGTGTTTGCCTATGGGAAAACCCTCTATTCTAATGTATTCATGAAAGATGAATTAACACTGCTTTAGGTATGATAAAGAGATTCACAGTATAGTCTATTATAATGCTGATATTAAAAAGCAAGCTCATCATTTAATAAGAAAAATGTTAATCTTTTACAATGATGGCAATATGTTTTATTTCTGAGCATGTCTTCCTTCCATCATGATATTCTGATTAATTATATTTTTTATCTATATTTTGTGTTAGTCTGATACGTAGAAATAGTCAGGACCCCCTTGTACCCTATTGTACAAAAAGAATCCTTAGATATTTTTGTGTCTATTTTCTTCCTTCTTCAAAGTTTCTTTCTTTCCTGGGTCTTCCCTCTCCTTCTCTGCTCCATAATGTAGGCCTCAAGCTCATCTCTTCTAGGATGCTGATATGATATGTTAGCCATAATAAAAATATATCTATACATATATGAAGCATTTTTCTTTAGGATGATGCAGCCTCTGATTTTCTCCAGATTCAAAACCTAGGCGTTTTCTGGCCATCTGGTTAGATACATGACACCAGCCTACAAAAGCTTCCCCTTCCATTCTCCTTTTGCACTTCACTGGCAGAGACACTGGTTTCTTGGCCTCTACCTATCTTGTGGCACCATCCTTGCAGTTGCACTGGGGGCCAAACTCTCGGATTGTTTCTTCATGTTGGCTCATAGACCCTAGTCTTCAGCAGACAACTGCTCCAACTAGCAAGGAAGACGATTTCAAACACATTCTCACAGATAACACAGAAGAAATTAGCTTGAGCTGCTCCACTCTGAGAATAGAGACCCAAAGCAAGCAGTAGCTACTGAGCCACAAGTTCTGCTGTAGTTCATGAGAACGAGTGGGACAGGAGACAGAGACTATGAAGAAGGATTATTTCGGACAAGGACAGACAGAAATCCAAGAGACTGGATACTTCTTTGTCTATTCTCAAACATGTAGGATCCTTGTTGATTTATCCATCCTTTTCTGTGAATACCTCTCTTTATCATTGCGGTATTTCACATTTCTCATGCACTTATTTGTAATTTCTTGTAAACGACACCAATTTTCTGCTCATATTCCCCCACGTCATGAATAACACTCACCTAGAACATCTTCTGTGAAACTACCCTGCAGTTAAATACATTTTCTCATTGAGGCAGAAGGATTCTGTAAAATAAAATTCTATCTGCCATTGATGACTGGCCTTTTTGTTACTAATAGATTAAGATTTGCAGTATGTAGTTTAGTTAAAACTCAGAATCAGGACCTCGCACTGCTGCAGCCAAAGTAAAACTTTTCAACTCACATACTTTTGAGTTAAACTGTGGAGGGACCTAAGTTTTCTCTGGCAGAGAACAATCTAGTAAACACAGTCTGATATGGGAACTGCACTTAAAGGTTTTTTCCTTTCATAAACTTCTGAAAACATGAAGAACTGTAGCTTTTTTTTTTTTTCCTCGAGACCCTAACAACATTTACAAATGCCAGTCTGCTGTTTCTTCCTTAAATAACGGCTGTTGTTCCAAAAAAAGGAGTACATTGTTATCCAAAGGACATATTCCTCTTAAAACACAAGGTCAATATGGTATCCCTGCCTGAGTTTAAATATCTAATTCTAGGTAGCAAAATTTTACATCTTTTGTTTGTGTACATTAGGAAGCTTTTTTTTTGGCCTGATCCCTTGTCAAATGTTTAAAGGAAGCTATTGGAAGAGATGGAATAATTATGGAAACATAATTTAGTGTAACAAATCTTTCTTTTTTTACTAAAGTGAGAATGACCTAAGGAGAAAAGACTGATACCAATTCTTGATTAAAAGTTGACACTAACAAGATTTCCAGTCCTATTCTGTAAATTAAAATTATCATCATCTGTTCTAAAGTAGCAGTCAGAGATCCTCAGCTTCCAAAACATTTGGGGTAGATTAATATTTTTTTTGTAAAAATAGATAGATGTAGCTATGGACTGTATATGCATGTATAGTGTATACATAGTTTGTATATAGATATATATGGACTATATCATAGATTCATGTGATTATAGTGCCAGTCATAGGAGGATAAGGACAGCATTTTAGTTACATGCTGAAATTTATTTAATATAATCCACATTTATCTTTTTTTAAAAAAAAAATCCGCATACCTATGCTTGGTATAAAGGCTAAACATCAGTGAGCCTGAGACTTCAATGTAAACAATTATCTAGGAGATCTTTCACAATTGCATGAGCAATGTAACTGATTACAGTTTCATGGGCATGTCTGACACAAGACTGTAATTTGATATCTGCCTAGCCATGAACACATAGAGCTCCAACAAAATCATTTTACCTGAATGCACAAGCTTGACAACTATATAAACCCTTCTGCACAAGGTCCAGACACCCTAGAGCTTTCAGAACTGGGGACACAAGTTTTTGGCTAGGCAAGATTTTGTCTAGAGGAATATTTACTGCTTTAAGTTATATGGTTTCATTTCGGTTTTGTATACATATTCACAATAAATGATTTTGTGCTTTGGAAGGGTAAAATATCATCAAAATTGATAAATCATTCACTAAAAATAAATTCTAAATATTCTCTGAATAGCTTTTGAAATCATCATTAATGGCTTTTGTTTTGATTCTTTTTCTTTTTCAAAATGTCATTGCCTATGCTACCCATTTTAAATTTTAAGCCTAACGATGCTTCCTCCCCTGTAAGAACCAAACTATTATTAAGGGATTGAAGATTTCTGGTGAATAAAGCAGCCCAACTGCTTTTCATGACAAAGTTGGTAATTAGAAGGCCAATTTAATGGTGAATCAGGCAGAAATATTCAAAGCATGACAAATGACTTTAATAATGCAGCTTGCAATGCTTGAACAGAAATAAATTTCACTTCTGAAACTCTCGCCTTTTTCTGCCTGCCTGGAAGATAAAACTGTCCAGGAGGTATTTTGTACCCTTTATTCAGTAAAGCTTTTACTAGAACTTAAGCAGGCCAAATAGCTTGCAAATGCAAAAACATCATTCAAGTTCTTATGATTTTTTTTTCCTGAAGGTAGGCTGTGTGGAGAATTTTGTATAAGTTAAAGATTTATTTTTCGTACATCCTACTTAACCACTGCAATAGTGCTTTATTGTTATATCTCTGAGTTGAAGCATTAGCAGTAGTCTATATTGGCTTCAAAACTGAAAGCTAATTTCAGTGTTTGTCATAAGTTTGTTAAGACCACATGCATTCCACAGTTTGAAAAATTTCATTATTCTGTCCATGCTGGGGCTTCGTAATTGGATAGTAAGGATGTTCAAAGACTAATTTAGTGAATTGCACAATATTTTAAATGGAATTATGCAGGTTTATGGGGCCTCAGGGGATTGAGCTAGGAGCCTCTTGAGAAAATCTGTTTATCAGTAAATGATATTAGCAGCTTTCACCTAGCTTTTGTCTTCATTAAATTGCTGCTCTCCCAATTGAGGGTCACATCTGAGGCCTGCTTTGATAATTTGTCATTATTGTCTTGTTTATTGGAGCATAAAGTTGATACAGCAAAGGTTGTGCAGTTTATACACAGTGTGGAAAGAAGTTTTTTCCTACCAATCCTACCAACCCTTTATCATAGCAAAATATATCAGGATGGAAGTAATTGTAACTCGCCCAGGGTACTAAATCAGCAAACTCCATGTGTTAATTTCCTAATATTTTCTATGTGAAAGTTTAATCTTACACTACAAATTATTTCAAATAATATATTTTAAGGCCCTTCTGACATTTTCAGCTGCTTTTTTTGGGGGGGTGGGTATCAGCACAGTACACATTTTTGTTTCTCTAACAGAAAGAACTAGTAAGATATAACAAAGTTTATACAGACTGAGACACTACTGAATAAGTTTGGAAATAATTATACTTTTGTCAGGTCTTCTGCTTCTGAATACCCTTTCAGACTATACTTATATTAGAGATCATAACATAATTAGGTTTATTTTAATGACTTGAAAATGCTAGGCAGTCCACTACATAGATATTCTTTAAGCTTAAGCTTAAATCCTTAATCCTGCAGATTATCTTGATAGTGAAATAGTCCTGTTGATATGTTTTATACCATTTTTCCCTAGTAAAACTGTAACTTGTAACTTCTGAATTGAAAATTAGTCATTTTTCCATCCAAAATATTTCAGTGTGCGGCAATGTCTATTGCTAAGTTTGATTGTTCCTCTTAAAAAACAAGTCACTTTTAAAAATTACATAAAGTTATCTACATGTGCTTAGATTTTTTATTAAAAAATACACTTTGGATTAGCACTAATTCTCAACATTAGCTGAACATACACAATGTTATCTGCAGCCCTATCCACAGAAAAGTTTTCCTGTACAAAAAACTGTGGTTGGAAAGTGTTTTCAATGTCAGCGCAGATATTGTTGTTCTATGAGATTTCAATGTTCCAAGCAGGAGACTTCAGCCACAGTTCTGCATTGCTGGATTCAGTTGCCAAAACAAAATCAGGGCCAAATTTTGGCCTCATGATGAAAGGAAATCCTTTACCCTAAAAGGTTAAGATAGATCTATCTGGAGACATATAGCAAAAAGTGGATTTGGTTTCATATTCCTATGCTGAGGACCCCAAACTACCACTCTAGCCTCCAGACCAGCCTCCCTTCTTGTCACATACAAACACATCAGCCTCCTTGGCTGCTCCTCACCCCTCCATCCTTTCTCCTTCTCTCCATACACTATTCTCCTTCAGGACAGCGGTTCTTCTCGACACGTGATTTTTACTTTCTCATATGACTTCAATCTCTTTCTCCAACTCAACTCATTTTGCCGTTCAGGCCTCTCTTATCTTTGCTGTATTCATTACCTCTTTTCTACCCACTTTGCATATCATTCAAAAAAGTAACAGCTTTAGTGAGGCTAATGTACTTTTAACAGAGAAAGAAAGGTAAACATCTCAGCTAAAAGCATAGCTTCAATAGGAGTTCCCAAGGCTTTTGAGTTATTTTATATGCTCCTGTGTGCAGTTTTCCACCTAAAATATTTGCTGACTATGGTCCTTGCTTGGTCTTTCCATTTCATGCTCTCTTGTTGCTGAAGAACCAGTCTAGACAACAGAGGAACTACTTAAATTTCATTTTTAAGTCTCAGCTCCAAGATGTATCTTAAGTAGCCATTATAAACAGGAAATATCTTGTTATTAAAGCTTGAGATGTAAGTAGCAAGAACATGAACTATATTCAGAAAAAAAAAATCTACTGTAGATGTGGATTTCCTAAGGAGGTTTTTTTGATATAGATGCCATAAAAAAAAGGAAGGGGGGGTGGGGGAGAAATCCAATCCTTCTAATATTGCTTTCTTGTTTTTGGATCTAAGTAGAACCAGTCCATGTGATCCACACTGTTGCATCTATTCAAAGACATTTGTCTCTCTCCAGTGACTGCAGGAGGAACTGCAGCACATGCTGTTTCACCAGCCCGTAGGTACCAAACATTTAGAATGGGATTTGGTGACCCAGGTCCTGCCCACTGTTTCCACAGCTTTGCTTTTCCTCAGAGACCTTGAGAGCTTCTTCTCTATTCCTTTTTTTCTTGTTCAGGCATCAGCTTCAGAATAGAGGACAGCAAACAAGCTGGGCCTCTGTAGCCCAATGAATGTTTATGCATTATGCATTAAAAATCATTGTATAAATAGCCATGGGCACGGTAGCCTGGAGAAGCCTAATCCTTTTCCCCCTATGTTGCTTCGGTGCTGTCATCCCTGGACACAGATTTATGCTCCCTCACATCTGAACGCAGATTGACATGCACTTTAAATGTTCATGAATCTTGCACATTTGGTGCAAGATTCTGCACCAGGTGATCGTTTCAGCAGGAGCCAGGAATTAGTGGGGAGCTGAGGAGACCCCAGAGCCCAGATCTTCTCTAGGTTGGGGAGCGTCCCAACTGCACAGGTCGAAGCTTCCTCCACTGGGAGGGAAAGGAAAGAGCTACCACTCCCCCAGGGGACCTAAGTGATGCAGGACAAGGACACAGACAGCAGTGCCAGGTGCCCTAATTCAAGTCTTTGTGCAGGTGCCTTATTCCATGGAAGAACAGGATTTTGAATATTTCCTTCCCTTTCATACATCCTCTTGGCTATTTTAGGCATTGCGCTCTCCCCTCTCTTCCCACCTTCTCTTCCAAAATGCTCTTGTTGAGAATCTTAACTCTAGGAAATTAGTATTTCCCAACCCTTGGATAGGAACTCACTGCTTCGTGAGTAATCTGCAGGGAGCTGGTATATAGCAAATAAGCATGGTGACATTTAGCATGACTCCATCACAATCTTTTTACAGATCTGGTCCTCACTGAATTTATGGCATGGCAGTAACTCAGACATGTTCAGAAACTGCTAATCAAACCCTTGTTATCACAAAGACTGTTTGACCCTGGTAGTCCTCTCAGTGACACCTTAGGCATAACATCTATACCACAACCAAAACTATGACAGAATTTCATGTAGGAGATTGATAGATACCTGCGTTAGGTAGCCAAGAGCCATGCCATGTTATGGCAGAAGGGACTTCAACGCCAGGATCCCACCAACTGGGAACAAATTCCTAGCATCTAATTCTCCCTGTGCTGCTGTAATCATTATTTAAATTGGTCAGTTTAAAGGCATCTCAGATGTTGGTAGGGACAAAGCCTGCATGAATATATTTGTATGTGGTGCCATTCCAACAAATACGTGGGTAATCCACAGCTGGGACGACCAAACAGCATTTTCTAGAGCTGCAAATGGAGTGAATGTGCAAATAAGATTGTAAGTATACGAGGTTTAACTTCAGTGAAACCTAAAAGATTTTGTGGAACTGAAAAAGACAAAGGGTTATAGTCACCTTGTGCCATTTTCCTGATACCATCTTCTCTGGAAATGAATTAGTTTGGTAGTAGTTAATAGGTGAAATAGTCCTAAAAATGTAACAGACTACCAACATTGAATAAAAAAGCAGACAAAATGGCCAGTTAGGCATATCTAACTTTTAGATGGTTGTAAAAGATGTACAAAAAACCCTCCTCAGTTTCTTGTATAGTTTAAAACAACAAAAAAATAGGTCTCATATATAGCTGAAATGAAACTTATGTCTACTTTGTCTATCATTTTCATGAGAGGACTCTCATATAAGCGTGAGATTGCATATGTCAGAGTGCCTTGTTACACAATAGCAATATGCACAGAAATCCATATTTGGGTCTTCAGCAAAAATTCACTTTTAATTTTATTATCTCATTAAAACTCATCTAAAATAAGTTTTATGTATATTTTGTCTACATAGAAAAAAACAAATTCTTCCCGCTAAATAAATTTACAAGTAGAACTAAAACACATTAGATTATCTGCAAATGTTCGAAACAGATGAGTATTAGGGGACATAGACATAGGTTAAAAAAGAATGTACATTTCCCACTATTGTTTTGAGAAAATGAAAATACTGAAGGGATATTATCACACAGGCCAATGCAAAAGTATAAATCTGTGGCTCACGGCGGGCAGCTCAGCCCTTGTGAATACAAGGACACACACTAGCTCTCCATGTTAATCTCCTCTGTGTTTATATATGTACTTTCAATTCTCGGGGGACATCAAAATGGTAATGATTTCCTATTTTTGTAAACAAATGGAAATACAGCCTTTCATGACAGCTGTTACTTCAAAAATGTTCTAAAATATTTATGCAAATTACAGCTTATAAAATTTTCTCACTGAAGGTGTTTTCCCTTTTTGAGAAAGTCTCTGTCGATTAAAACTAAAAATAAAAAAGCTTCAGAGCCTTGCATGTTATTGTTTAGGCCACAACAAAGACAGCTGTATATACCCTTATTGTGAGTCTCTTTTATCCGAGCAACCTTGCTTAGTAAAATTGGACAATTTATCACCCCGGCGCCTGCAGCAGTATGCACTACATGCAAGTGATTAGTTTGCCACTTCAGCTACCAGCTTTGATACAGCGCTGAGAAACTGGTAGTCTGAATGAAAAGGTCAGCGTGGAGCTTAAACTAACTCTTGGGGACCAGCTGGCCCAGGGGATTAATAATGGGCTACAGCATCTTTTGCCCATCTCAGCAGTAACTGAACCTGCCAGCATCTGCAGGCTGCTCCTCAGCATACACAAAGTGGGTTGTCACATACATCCAGACACAAAAAATACAAGATATAATGTCGTCCTAATGCCCTGAATGGTCAGTGGAGACTCAAAAGGGTGAGTCTGCCTGTGACTTCCTGGGTTTACCTCCCTTGCCCTCCTTTAATCATTTGGATGAACAAGAAGGATGATAACTCTAAGTTAGGTACTTAGGGCTGGAAAGAAATAATCTGAGTTTATTGCTGTGAAGAAAACCCAAGAATTTACTCAATCTGAAGACCTCAGCCTCCTTTGAGCTCAGAAGGCTCTTTCGGTCATTTAGGCTAGGTGGGCAAACCTGCACAACTGGAGCTTGGTTAGCGAATAGGTGAGCAAATGATTTCAATCTCCAGCCTTGTCTGAGCTGAATATATTCTTCACAAGTCGTTGTATCTTTAGAAGCACAAGAAAAAGTTCTAAGAAAGAAATCCTCTCTGAGAATGTGAAAAAAAAAATCTCCGGCATAATAATTCTGGTTGTCTTTGAGATGTAGCAATGAAAATATCCTTGACTCCTATAGTACCAGTTGTTAGAATACATGCCGCTAGAAAAAGAGAAAAAAAAGGAAAATTGATGTCTAGCTTTTGAATAACTGAAAATGAATACCAATACCGCTGCTCTTTTCAATTTGGCAAAGGAGTGTATTGTGGAAAAGGGGAACATAACTTTGTCTGAAGCAGCAACAGGCCTACAGTTAATAAATAATTATTATTAATAAAAAAATAAAAAATAAAAAAGGAATTAAAAAATTAATCCACCATTTCTCATAAATAAAATACTTGATTCCAGATCTTCCCCAAATAGTTTATCTGCTGGAGATTGCTGAGATATGCGAAGAGTTTTTATAAATAAGAGAGCAGCCAACAGAGGGGAAGCAATTTCAGACCTATGCATGCATGGTGGATCCAGCCAGTATTAAGGCTCAGATTTTCACCTATATTTTGCGTTTAGCAAATCAGTTTCTTAACCCAGTTGCCTTTATAATCAATGGAGAAATACAAGTGAATAATACAGAGGTATCTCTCTGAAGACTTCTGCTTGATTCTATAGAGGAATTTAGCCCTTATTATTTATTCTGCAGGTAAATGAAGAAAGGCAGCCGTGTTGGAAAGCTTGCAGAGAAGGGCTCTGCTTTCCTGATGAATTGTAGCACTTACTTCACTGGCAGCACAGGGAATATAGGCTCTGACTTCAAAACAGCTCCAGCAGGTTTCTAACATCTCTGTTACAGCACAGGTACCTCTAGCGCGGGGCTGCATCCTGCGCTGGCTGCCTCGTTGTTCATCGCTGTCTGCTTTGCATTTCACAACATGTTTCTTAGAAATACAGTTTATGTGAGGGAATTTCCCGGCTGCTCACCAAGAAAGCTGCCTGGAAGCTTAGATTTCTGTTCCTAGAATCACCCCCTTTGGTTTCTATGTGTGTACTTGCTGCAAGAGTTACTTAATTCAGTTTCTGAATAACTCTTCTCATAAGCACTATCTGGATAGATTTTATACAGTCATCCGATATGGCAGTTTTGAACTTCATCATTTTTTTTTGATGGCATCCTAAACAATGAAGCTTGTAATAAATTTCCTCATACCCAAAGATTCTTTAGGAGATACAGTATATAAAATGCTCACTTCTGTTGCAGATCTTTAATGTTTCCATATTTAATTTCATTAGAGCAGGAAATTTCTTTTGAATTCTGCTCTTTAGGAAAAGGAAGTTTTAGCCCCTCAAAGACCTAATAAATTACTAAAACAGGGCAATTTATGATCTTCCATGTATCTCTGCAAAGAAAATTCTCCCTGCAGGTAAACTCAGGCTGTCTAAGATTCAAAGATATTAGAGGCAATTTTATGAAAGGGATCATTAATTATAGGCCATGAAATTTTAATAGGAGACTTCTTTTTCCTGATATCTTGCATGAGCCGAGATCAAAGTAACTCCCATATGTTGACCTAGTAAGCATGTTAACTGAGGAGATCAGCATCGCTGGATGCTTGTCCATCCTTTTTAACCTCAGATAAATCACACAGTGACTTGCTTTAGGAGAGTGTTCATTTCAGTGTCCTATGTGTAATCCTGCAAGATGGATAAATGCTGTTTCTCCTGCTTGAGAAAGCAGAAATGGGCTCCACCAGTCACAGTTGCATGTATTTGTCACAATCAGAGCAAGTGGTCCTGATGCCTTGTCAAAAATGACCACACTCATACAGTGCTTCTTGCTGCTTGACAAGGAGCCTAGACTTACCCAGAATTTTAAAACAGGGTGATATTTAATGTTTCCATTCCACATAACAGCCACAAACTGTAGTTAATTAACCTCATTGTTATAACCTGAATTTGACTGCTTTCTCCACACATCACCACTTCATAACCACTCCTATTCAGATGCATACTGTTCTCTTGCATTAAGCATGAGACTAGAGAGGATTTCCTATCACTCTGCAGCAGTAATCTGCCCTCTTCATTATTTCCTACGCCCTCATTTTTTATGTCATTTGAAAACTTTATTAGTGATGACTGTGTATTTAATTTCCAGGCCATTGATAAAAATGTTAAATAAAACTAAACCCACTGGAACTTGGCTAGAAATGTACCCCGTACAATACTTAGTCACTTACAATTATAACTGGAACACTATCAGTTAGGCAGTTTTTAATCTATTTAATTGGTACCATGTGATATATTGTTCTAATTTCATAATCAAAATGTCATGAGTCACCAAGTCAAATGCCTCTCAGGAGTTTAAATGCATTATATTCACACAATTACCTTTAGTAACCAAACTTCTAATTACAGTGCAATACCATATCAAGACCAAATTTCCAAGAGTATATATTGATTTTCACTAATTGCATTATTGTGCTTTAATTCTTTATTAATCAAATCCCATATAATCTGTTCTGTTAACAATAGGTCTATTATTATATCAGCCATTTAGAACAGCTTTCTTCTATGAGTTTGAACTCTCAAGTATGTTAAGAATTGTTGAAAGATAACATCTAGCCCAGGATCTCCTCTTTTAACTAACCATTAAGTTTCCTTCATGCAAGTCGCCTGCTTATTTAACAGTGTTTAATTCTGGTATCTGTGTTTTAATCAAACTGCTTTTGGACTGACAAATGTCATCATCCTTTAAAAAGAATACATCATCTGGCTTTTTCTTGTCCATAAACAGGTGCATTTATTGGAGATTTCTGCCCTTTCTGCATTACTATAGACATTTGTAGTCCTGCACTGCAGATATTATTAGGATTTCTTTTGTTGGTCCACTTAAATTTTTCCTTTCTTTTGTTGTTAATTCTGCTGTCACGGATTTCCATTGTTTTCTTTTGCTTCCCTTATAATTTTTCCTCAGTTCCTGGCTCTTCATGTATATTCAATTAGTACCAACTTTTTTTTTTTTTTTTAACTGTGTATTACATATACTTGATCTGTACTTTGAAACCCATATATCTCACAAGTACCTAATCTTTTGAAACTAGTAAACAAACATAAGATTATGGAGAACCAATAGCCTATTCATATTTGAAATTGCAATTCATCTCCATGTGCATCTGATTTTGGCCGTTATCTTCAAATGTAAGTTTAGAAAAATATATTCCTTTCATAAGTGACATATGAGGTCTGTATCTGAGGTAGAATTTCCCACCAGATTTGAAAGAAATTAAACAAGTGGTTAATAAATTATGAGATCTTAAATGTGCATGTCTTCATCAGAATAATAATAAAGGCTAAGATACCACTGAGCAGAAGTGGAAAAGAGAGAGGGATGGAGAACATATTTTGTAGGATTCAAATATAGGAGATTTAATGCACAGCACAAAAATTTCACCAAGGAAATGATGACTTGTCTCACTTGACATAGGCTACGAGAACATACTCGTCCTCACTTGTTGAGACCTGATGGAATGAAGGAAAGTCAAGGGACTTTATTTTGAAAAGAAAGATTTCCTGGCATGATGGTCCAGAAATGAGACTTGGCACTTCCTGACCTTGGAACTCGCTTTTCAGACTGAGGAACATTTCTCTTCTGCGTCTCAGTGCAGCCCTTCCCTGGTCCCTGGGGCACTGTACCCAGTACTGACACAGTACTGTGATCATGGTATGTGATGCAGATCTACCATACCAGCTAATTCTGATGGAGGCAGAGAGAAGCTGAGACGCTCAGGGGTGCTCTATTTATCTACCTCCAAGTGTGACTGCTTCAACAATGATGAGCTCCTAAATAAAAACATCAAATAATTTAATCAAGCTAAAACAAGAAATCAGCTCATAGACAAGGAGTTACTCATGTCAGAACTGTCCCAATTTGCCCAGTTCTGTACCTACCTCTTCCCAAGTCTAAGTGGGATAAAGAGAATAGGTAGCCCTGACCTCCTTCTCTGGAAAGGTGAACTAACTGTAACTAACTTGGTCATGTTCTCACTGCCACTTTCATCTTCCTTTCCTCTTATTCCCTTTCTAATAAATACTGAAAACTTTGCTGCAGAACAGGGCATATTCAAGGGCACAGATGAAGAAGGCCCATGCTCTTCTTTTCCTGTTTTTCCCACCAACCAGGATGTAGAGGCTGAACATTCCCTAGCCAAACTGGGATTTAAACCCACATCATGCAGTGTCTGAACCCTGCATGAACTGAACACCACAATAACTATTCTATTACATAAAAGGGAGAAAAACATTTTTTTTTTCTTGGAATGAGAGTGGTTGTGATTTCTGATTTCAGTGTTACTATCAGGTATCAGATGCATTCTGATGTCCATCTGGTCAATGAGAGGACTCTGCAGCATCAGCTGGTGAAGCTGCAGAGCCTCAAGGTCTCTATAGTACCTCGATACTCAGTTCTGCCCAAACAACAGACTTCAGGCCTCTGAATAATTTTGTGGCCAGGCATGTTTAGTATTTCCATCACTTGTGGTTTCTGTGGGTTTTCTGGATCACTGTCCTTTTCAGGTGCCTAACACAAATTCCACTATATTTAAATTGTCCAAGTGCTGATTTGTATCTCACCCTGACCAGAAGTCCATATCTGGAATCTGGTATAAAGGTTTTTACAGGGCCTGACTTCCAAAGTATTGCATTCCCTGCTGCACTGATCACTAGCTCTGATGGAAAAGCTGCCAGTATTTGCTCAGCAGACACTTCTGCTGAGCTCACTATAACTGGATCCTCCAGAGTACTGTATATCTTCTTTCAAATGTAATAATTAGGATTCTTTGGACCAGTAGGACAAGCTGATTGCCATTAGCAGTGCCTGTTTTGTCTCTATTACCACATGTGAGCTAGTGGGTTTTTTTGCTATTGTAAAAGTAAAGTGTGACTGCATTTTCCTCCTCTTTTCATCCTAATGACTAGCTTTCCCCTGAATTTTTGCAATTCTCCTCCATTTCGTAGTTTGCTCATTGGGAGCTACCCCAACTATCTAAAGTTGGGAAATATATATAAGGATCACAGAATCCAGAGCTCTATGCTAGGAAATTATTTTGGAGAGGAAAGACATTCTCCTTCGCCCAGTTTTACTGCATCAGCAGAAAGACCATGAGTTTGCAGTAAAGGACATGTGATTTAGGCTGCAGCACATCCAGATTCTCATGAATCCCAGTAGTCCCTTTCCAGGAGCTATGTTCTGCCTTGAACTGGGTTTTCTTCCTCTGGAAGCCAAGGTCCAAATAAGGTTGCTGCAAACTTAAATGTCACCTTGATATAAAAGTGGTGCATAGCTGCTAATACATTGGGATGGGGTCCTATATCCCCTACCATAGGTATAACCTTATTTGAGCATTAGATACCCAACATGCTCTTGAGATGTTCATTTATACTCAAAACACATAGGAACAAGAATAAAAGATTACTCTGAGCTCTTCCCATCTAACTGACATCATGGTGAGCAATTCATTACCACTGCAGCATCCTCCTATTGCAGGCTTAAAGGCCTTTCATTTCTAGATGACTTAATACGATATCGATCTCTGATTTTTCATAAGGTTACTAAACTGATTGCTGTTTTCCTTTGTCCATATTACTAGCAACAACTAGAGAATTTATTATCTGCTAGCTATAGTCAGCCATTAGACAAAGAAAATAATCTATTCTCACTTATTTGTTGTTAAACATAACATATTAACAATGTTTGGTAAAAACATTCTGTTTTGTTTGAGTGTTAGTTTGTCCATTTCGATGTACCATATTACAGCATTTTTCTTGTGCCTCTTTCTTACAAGGAATGAAATTTTTATAATCAGATGAATTTGAAGAAAATTAAAAGAGAAAGTGAACTACATATCTAATGACACTACAATCATCACTATTTCACTAAGCAAAATATGAACACATAAAGATATAAATTTGTTAGCTGGTCAGAAAGATATTGGAAAAATATAACCAGAGATTTATCAAGACATCATTTCAGAGAGCCTACTAAAGAGATTTTCTTTATATACTGCAAATAAAAAATGGATAGATTTAATAAGATGCTAAGATTAACATTATATAAATGTTAAATGGTGACATAGCTGGCTATCTCATTTCCAGAGATATAGTTATCACTGACATCAATATTTTTCTTGAATGAATCTGTCTCAAAGAGGAGCAAAATTATTGGTGAAAAGTTGTTGTCTCATGGGCATTACGAGTAAGGTTGATTCCTCCAGAGTATCGATGAACTGAACAAAGATTTAGCTTACTTAATTTAAGTGTGCCAGAGCCTCCTTCTGCCTTTGGTGTGTGGGCAGAAAATGGAGACTGTTTAGGACACAACATACAGACAACTCATGTCACCTAATGTGCCATGGATGTCTACAGCTGGGCTTGCTATCAAGGCTTCTTTTCTGTTCCTAGAAAGCAAGATATACTTCTAAGGAGAAAATGATGTACATCACCACAAAGTAGTTAGTGAAAATAGGACAGAATCATAGAAATTAGTCAATACATTCACCAGCTACTTACTTACTGAGCAGTTTCTATGATTCTGTGATTTCCACAATGATATTTAAATTCCTCTTAAAAATAATAATAAAAAAATCTCTATGTTAATAATCTTGGTATATGAGCATCTCCATTGGCTAGAAAAACTCATTTGTGAAGTAGAGGGAAAACTGATGGGAGATATAATAATTTTATACTATATAAAAGACATTGAAAGAGGTCAGGAATTAATGGGCTTAAACTAATGAGATTCCAGTTAGGCATCTGGGAAACATTTCTAACAGTAAAGTGGTGGGTTAAGTAGCCTAGGGAGGCTTAAGAGCTCCATCAGTGGAAGTTTTTAAGAAGAGGTTGAACAAACCTCTGCTGGGATTGGCGTACTTGTATAACTGAAACTGCCTTGAGGAACCTATTAAATTTGCTTGAATTACAGTCTCCAATCTGAGAAGTTGTACTGATACCAAAAGAGCATCATGATGGGAAGGAACAAGGAAACTGAGGCTTATTCGGAGGGTAGAGGTTGAAGTTACATGCCCTGCTTTCATCTCCTTTCTTTCTACCTGGCTCCTGGCCTTCTGCAGCAAAACATCTGAGCGCAGCAAAACATCTGAGCACAGCAAAGCCTCTGGAGCAGAGGGCTGGAGAGCGGAGCTGGGGCAAGCCCAGAGGCACAGGCATCGTGGGACCTCTGCGGTGGGACTCCCATCACAAGGTAAGGTGCCACCACCCCAGGAGCTGGCCAGCACCAAGGGACTGCTGAGAGAGCGGGGATATTGGCCCATCCACAGGGCCCAAAACTCACGGTGGAAAAGTTCAATACAGTTTGGTTTTCAATACTGAGGAAGATTTAGATTTCCCCATTGCTTGTCTAGGTGAACTGGTCCTTTATTTATCTCTCCTGGACAACTATTCTCTTTCCCACTATTCATGCTGGCCATATCTAAGTTCTGAGACCTGGGAAAGAACTCTGTTTCCCAGATCTGGATGCATGATCCACAGCCATGTCCTTTGCTCAATGACACGATGAGACCAAAAACATGCACTTTTCCTTCTCGCTTCCTCCAAGCCCCTCGCTCGGGACACTGTGGCTCTGGGACTGCCATGTCCTTCACAGGGAATTCAGCAAGCTTTGAATTAACACACAGTTACCAATAACCATCCATTTAACTAAAATGCTTTAGGTATTTCTTAAGTTTGGATTTTTTAAGTTATTATTAAGAACTTCATGATACCAAGGAAAAATTTACTGAAAGATAGTTCATGTATTAGAGATCACTAATTCTAAAGTTTGCCACCTATATTTTGTATTGTTGAAACATACAAAAATTACCTCTGAACTTGAAATAATTCTCATATAAGCAGGGTACATATATCTCAGCCTAAATCTTAGTTTTGTAAATGCATTCTTTGTTAAAAAATATCTCACTCAGTAAAATATTTCACATAGTATAAATTAGTGACATAAAGGTATGCATATACATACACATACATTTGTATAACCTTTGTTTAATAAGTATATATATAACCTGCAGATTCATTAGGAAGACAGGAAAAAAAATATAAAGGTAAACATAAATTAAGAGAAATGGTCAGCCATGGTTGGAACTGCAAAATTTAGGGAAGAGGTAAATTAAATAGTGTGGAGCCTGGGAATACTTATTAAGCCATCAGCAGGGAGCAAGATGATGATGTCACACCTAGCAGAGGGAGGAAGACTCATGTGAAGTTGGATGAGATCCAGTTTGTGCTGTAGATTTATGCAGTTAATTTTGTCCCCTGACTGCATTCAGATGAGCATTTCTCCTCGACATACACCAAGAAAATTGCTGTATTATAGCTGTGTTAATGGTAATCAGCATGCTAATGAGCACCAGAAGGTCGTTACAGAAAAGAGAGGTTCTAAGATGTATAACCTAGAGGAGAAGACGAAGTAATTCTTTAGGGAATGCAAGTGCCTTGTTTGTAGGTCATAGATTATTTGTTTTGGTCATTGTAGAGTACAGGGAGTTTAATTTAAGGACAGAAAAAGATTAAGCTTTTTGAATTTTAGAAGTAGCATAACTTAATTAAATATATGCCTATGAAGTAGACAACAAAACAGCGCAGGATTGTTTTTATTCCGTTCTAATGTGTTGTGTGATAGATAATGTACAAGTATACTTCGTCTTATAAGGCGAACACTTACTCATGGTTAAAACCACATCAGAATAAAACTACACTTGCAGCATTTTGCTAATGATGTAAAGGAGGCTTTCAAAAAAGAAAATCAGAGCATGTATGTCAAAACAGGAAATGAAAGAGCAAAGTGAGTAAAATGTAGGGAAAATAAAAACGTGTATGTAAGAGATGTCAGCAAGATAAAAGAAACCATGCAAAATAGTTATAAAATTAGTTTAAAGTTGCATATCAGCTAAATAATCATAGGGAGCATGCAAAATGCTAAATTGATAAATAATTTTCTACATAAATGTCTATTTCTGTTTTAAAAGGTTATGTTACTCAGAGAAGAAAAAAAAACACCTTTATATCCATTCAAATATTTTTCTTGGACCAAAGTAGGCAGAATAAAGACAAGCTTTTCTTAGGGAAGAGCTTTTGATGGAGGAGGTATTTACGGAAAGAGTAAGTGCCTATAATGTAGGCAGACTTAAATCTAGATTTTTCAAAAGTTTTTGAAGAACTAAGCACCCAGATCAACAACTACCTGACCTAACTGGTTTTCAAAGGCGTACAGAACTTTCTGGCTCCAGTGGGAAGAATAGGACTGACATTTTTAACAGAACATCTGCACTTCAGGTTGTTGAACAAAAACAGTTGCATACAAGGCTTTCCAGAAACTCTGAAATACGCTAGAAGTTGGCACTTTAAACCAACAGCAGCTCAAACAAGATCCCCACAATCACCTTTTTTATTTTTTTTCTTTTCCTCCTAAATCTTAGTAAGAAGAAATAACTTTATATAGGAAACTGTCCACATACCTAAGCACTGACAGTATGTTTGCCACACCTGTCATGAGTCTAATACTTCTGTCACTGAGGAATGAGGTCCCTTTTTGTAGTGCTTTTTCTCTCACAAACATTTATTGAGCTTATTTTCAACAAATCTTTTAATATAAATATAATTAAAGACTGGATCAGAAAAAAAGAACTGTATCAATGAGAAAAAAAAAGGAAAAAACACTTATTTGTCAGAGGCATGAATATGCTGTAACACATAGCCATTAAAATAACCTACTTTCACAGTATGCATCTCTAACTCTCAATTCCTAAAGTTCATCTTAGGCCCTGCAGCAAAAAGTTTTTAATCCCTTCCAAGTGTCAAATGTGTTTTTAAATGCATCAAGATGATTCTGATCCTTCCTCTAAAAGCTCGGGCTCCCTGTCTATTCTGATGCTCTCTGTGGGGATCGGTTGCATAGGCTAAGTGCGGGGGCCTGCCCTCTTCCTAACCTCATGTGCTTATTTAGGCCTTCAGAAACAGAGAGAAATAGGCACTTGCGAGGGGTGAACCCCTTGAAGCAGATGCAGAGGACACCATAAAGGCTAGAGGACACCGCTGAGAGGATACCGCACACAGGCAAGCACAACCTGCATGAGGTTGGTAGGCAGGAGCTGGGAGATACTCATGAAATGACAAATGAGGCCAGCTGGGCACCCCGAAAGATCTCGAATAGTCGCAGGCCATTAGATAAGGGAAAATGAACCGATCATCTGCCAGCCAAGGTGAACTGTCTTTTAGGATCACCTACCTCCTTCCCTTGACTGCAGCCTACCTATTGGATTGTTTAAAAGAAGGGGAAACATACTTCACATTGCACAGGGTTTGTAAAAATTACATTTTCTTTTGTTTGGACTTACTTTCCCCAAATACTTTTCCAAGCTATTAGAAGGCCAGACTTTCTATGTATTTTCTAAAGACACTATGCAGTACTCACACCTACGGTTTTCTTTGTCTGAGACGTAACCAGAACTCAAAGGTGCAGTGAAGGATTTCTCAGGAAAAGTGATTAGTAGTATTAACTGAGGCAATGTGTGCAATTTATATTCACTGGTAGAAGAAAAAAGAAGGGAATTAAAGACAAAATCTACAGAGGAACAAATGTAATGATGAATACTGCAAGGAAAGTTGGAGGAAAAACAGCCATAGATCAGTGAAAAAGAAAAAGGGTGAGGGACATGGCATCTAGTATGATTCGAAGAAAACTCAAGGCCCAGGGTTAAAAAAAAAAAAGTATGCAAATAAATATACAGTGGGCCAAACAAACAGAAAGGTGCCTCAGGTCAGTACTAATTACAGAAACTGTTGAGGCAGAGTCAAATTATGCCATAGTAAAATGCCATAAATGGTTTACCATATGTCAAATAGCCTCCCAAAGGCAGACATCAACTCAACATAGAAATGAATTCAGTTGCATAAACTTGGTCTTCTACATCTATTTTAGACCCCTTTGGGTATTAAAACCAGAGCTGCCACAGCTGACGGATATGGCACAGGACCTGTGGGAGAGCTGAGCCTGCTGGAAGTGCAGCCCAGCTGGTAACACACGTCTGTGCTGCAGCTACTGAGCACTGTACCACAGAATAAAGGCTAAAGTCATGATCTGGGAGATTTGTCACAAGGTTTTTTTTCCTTTTTTTTTTTTTTTTTTTTCTTTTTTTTAATATTCCAAGCCTAACAAAGGAAAGTTGAAAGAATTAAAGGATGATATTAGAGGACCTCTTCCAGTCACCTGCAGAGCCAGGGGACTGAATTATTTCTTTAGCAACTTTCTTGAGAAGAATGAAGATAATTTTGCTTTTTGATCCATAATATGTCCCCAGGTGAGAGTGTGAAGTAGGACTATTTCTGCTTCCTCATATGGAGAAAATATTGCCTGTATATTAAGCTGTAAGACCTAAGTTGTTTGGAAAAATGTACATGCTGGTAGGATTTGGCAGATTTCCACATTGCATTTCTGCAACTGCCTTTTGAAATATAAACAAATTAGCTCCTGTAATATGTCATCAAACATCCTTATAAAGACATGATTCAGGAAGAAAAGTTTTTAAAGGCATAGAACTTGTGGCAGGAAATATAATGTTCCACGAGTGATCATGGTGAATACTCAACACTGTAAATATGATCTGTAAAGAAAATAGAAGTGTGCAACTTCTATTTATTTATTTTTAGCAAAACTAATCATTATCTAAGACATTAAAACATTAATGGAACTCTTTTTTTTCACTACTTCCTAAAAAGGGGAAAACAACCTTGATCTAACAACTTAAAATAGCCAATGTTCTAAAAAATGCCAGCTGGCTCATGGATAGGTACTGGTCATGGATAGGTAGAGGTAGGAGATACAAAGCAGAAGATTACTGCTTCTGAGGGCAAACAGCTAACAGAATGGCATATTTAGGAGAAAACTACATTTCAGAGAAATCAAACTACCTCATTTTAATTAGAAGTGGGATTCTGGAATCAATGTAGTTGTCCACACTTTGTGACACTTGAGGTGTCCTGGTGCATCTCACCTCTGTCTGCTGCTTCAGAGGAGGGACACATCTGTTGTAGGTTGTCATATCTGCCAGCCCAACATGCATGTATGATATGTCCTATGAATCTAGAATGATTTGAACCTCTATATCTGGGCTTCAGCTGCCCCAAAATTGGTATCTAGTGCCTTTTGGTACATCCTAAAATATTCTACCCAGATTTCCTGTTCTTGATCTAGAAAAAGGTGGATGTCTCTTATGTCCTATGACAAATCTGCAAGCCTCGTGTAGACAACTCCTAGAAATCTCGAATGACACAAATAGATGGTTAAGCAACTGAAATAAACCATAACTATACTCACTTTAAAATGAGACTAGGGACTTATTTTTTTCTTCCCATTGAAAAAGAGAAGCTTTTCCACTGGCTCATCATTTCTTGGTTCTCAGAGATCCATTTGCAAGCTGTTCAGAAATTCTGGAGCAATGACCACAGTGCTGTACAGCTGATACGTGTACATATAGAAAGTCAGATGCATCCAGGCAGATCTTACTGCACATGTGCAGTTCACGCCGAGTAGATCTGGTGAGTCCAGGAATTGCATAACTCACAAAGCCATTTTTTCAACAAGCATTTCTAAAACACGAGTCCTAAGAATGGAAAGAAATAATATTTTTTTTCTATGCAATATATTGCTAATATCTTATATGTGGTCTGTCTTGGAAATTAGTGGGGGAACAGGTCCTTTCATCTCAAGAAAAGGACATTTATATGACAAAAATCCCCCAAAATAGTAAAGAGATAAATTTTACTTTAAAAAAGATAAGAATAAGATGTGAAACTTTTGAACTCTATAAAATAAAGAATGATAAAGAGAATGAATGTGAGACATGCCTTATATCTTAATGCAGGAACCACAGGACTCTCAATTAGAGTCAATATTGGCAGATTCTTACCTGATGGGAGGAAATATTTTCAAGCATTGTATAATTACATGTAGGAACTCATTTCCCCAGCATACTCTCACTGCCCAGAATGCAACACCAGTCAGAAGGAGCTTGGATATTAGAAATAGTTAGATTTGCTATAGTCAAGATAGCAAAAAACTTCATATGAAATTAATCTTTATGCATCAGAATTTAGCTAATCCCTAATTCAGAAATGTTCATACTGAGGATTGAGGGTCGACTTCTGGTGCTGATCTGTTTCATAGGAAATTAGAAAGAAAAGATCTTAGATCGTCACAACGATTTGTGTTAACAGAGGAAGTGGTATTAATCTCACTTGACTTCAGATGTCTACAGTTTGAGCATATAACCTGGCCTATATGTTCCTTTTATAGG
This sequence comes from Tinamus guttatus, assembly GCF_059628265.1. Lineage (NCBI taxonomy): Eukaryota > Metazoa > Chordata > Aves > Tinamiformes > Tinamidae > Tinamus > Tinamus guttatus. The sequence continues at coordinate 1,853,963 of NW_028288592.1, read as the reverse complement.
CAATATAGCAAAATAAATCCTCTTTTAGAATAATGATTTGACCTGTCTGCTTCCTTTAAAGATGCTTCCTTTAAGATCAAGTTAATTTTGCCCTGGAATTGTCTACTTCTTTCCTCTAATGACAAAGCCATCCTAAAGCACCTAGTTCACATGCAGATCTCTTCTGACCAGATGAATCCCGGAGGGCTCATAATGTGTTATTGTTTTTTGTACTGTAACCTATAGGGTAGCAAGTTGGGGACGTCTCTATAACTAGTAGTAGCCAGTGTACGAGTTTATGTTAGAAGCACCTTAATTACATTTACCATCCAGAAACTTTCACACATTTTTCTTTTTTTATTGACCATTCTTACAGATGCTAGGTACTGGAAAAAATGGTCATTCGGCCTCGCTGAAAATAGTAAGACTATTATATTTAATATATTGCCCAGAAGTTATATATGCACATTTGTGCAAGCATATGTGTGTGTGTATGGATTACTATATATCACTATTTTGGTATAGATTATTCTATGTAGTAAGTCACATAAAAATATAATATATTGCCTAGTAATGACATTATTGTAAACTAAACACGTAGCTTCAGCAGAAATGCTGGTCTTTATTTTGATCTTCACAGAAACTTAACAATTGTTGTGCAAAAGAGAAGACTGTAGATTTGGCAGTGAAACTTGTTTGCTTGTTGTTCTAAATGAGTTGCTATGCATGCTACAACAGTTATTCGTAGGCAGCAAGTAATGCATATACAGCACCACTATGTTCAGTTTCCAAATTCCCTGGAAACATGTCCTAGCAACAAATATGTTCTTAGGTACAATTTATGTGTAACAACCGAAAATGACATTTCTTCCACTAAAAATAACCTTTAGAATAAAATCTACATACTAAAACCTTTGTGGATATCTTCTGTACTTTGAGGAAGTACAAACTGAAAGAGAAAAGGAAAATTACTGGCTCACTGCTGGAATTTTAACTTTCATTTCATATTATTTTCCATCTTTCAAAATATTTTGATTTGTCAATGAATCCTAATTCAGAAAAGCACTTAGGTGTGTGTGCAAGTTCTGCCTAGGGCACACACCTAACTTAAGAACGGAGAAAACACCATAAAATGGATACATTAATTGGGATAAAATAACTCTCTCTAAAAAGTGGTGCCAGGTTTTCTTTTTTTTTGGAGGGGTTGGTTCCAACTATCTTCTCTAGAAATACAATTTACCATTTTTTTTTGAAAAAGTCCCCCCAAGAATTCCAGGGGTGTCACAGACAATATTTCTCCATGACTAGAAAAGGCACAATGTTCTAGTTTACTGCAAACCCAGGAAAATAGAGTATAACCCGCAGCACTTTTTTCTTATTCTTTCGTTGTGGTGAGGCTGAGTGCAATGCCCTTAGGTTTTTTTCACTATATATGTAGATGTGGAGGAAAAATCAGCTACTTTCACAGAGGTTCAGACTGCTTAAATTAAAATGGTTATAGATAATTTGTTGATCTTTCTTTATACAGCACTTACCTACTAGAAGCATTACCCCAAATCACCCATTTAGCATAATGTTATTCTACAAAATATTGGTTTAGTCACAAAGAAGTTCTATAGAAGGAAGCACATCGGATAAAGTATTACTCATGGCGTAATTTTAATTCTGAAATATCTTGCTAAGAGGGCTTATTTAAATAGGTTCTCTCTGAGATGAATATTTAGAAAAAAATCCTACAGGATGATTTATAGAAAAATTATATGAACAGAATGAAGGACAGAAGAATTTTATTAGAAAAGAGTCTCATTTCCACAAAATATAAATTATACCTTTTAGAAAATATATTGAATTTTATTAATATTCTGTAGACAGCCTCCAGTGTTAATCTCCACCTCTACCTATAAGATTTTTATTATGAGGTACAAGGTGTATTTACCCTTTAACCAAATAATTTTTGAGTAGTTCAGTGTAGCCTTGACTGCAGTTTACATACCTTACAAAATATTTTCCTTTTAGAAGCACAGATTATTTTATGGCAGTATTGTGTATGAAATACTTGGTGAAACATTTGCTGTACATGGATATATTATATATATATGCATATGCATCTACGTGAATGCATTTTCTATGTATGCATAAGCATGCAATCTATCTATATCTATATCTCATGTCTCTAATTTAGGTACAGTCCTCACTATTTCTACATTGTTCATAGGATATTGATGTTTGCAGCTTGTATATACATTGTGTGACCTCTATTATCTAACCAGCCTGGCTGACACTGAATTTATTACTGCCTAATTGGGAGTCAATATATAGAGAAGCATACTGACAGTTCATTAAGCAGGGAGATTTGGATAATCAATAATTTTGTTTTCAATGATTGTTTATTACTTATTCCACAGGACCTCTCCCTCCCTCCCTTGAAGCTCAAAAAATGAATTAAAGTTGTTTTGGGGGTGAATGAGGCTCCTCTCTCTGGGGAACCTGCCCCAGTCATTCCAGAAATATGAAGATGCGTTGCTTGCGAGAAGAAAAGTGGGTAGGGAATCTCCAATAACACACCTTCAGGAGTCATTTTCTTAAAAACAGTTTGATGATGTACACTTAAAACTGTGTGGCCTGTATCAGGCAGTACCAGCTCCATGGAAATCAGAGACCCTAAACACCTTTAAACCTAAACACCTTTACTTTCCCTCACTTTCCAGGAAAATTTTTTTACTACCTAATAAGCATGGGTTTGGTTTGTGGATCTGTTCTCCCCAGAGTGCCATAGACCAGTGTGAGTGTTCACAGAATAAATCTATGCCCAACTCTCTTAGGTCTGCCTGAGGCAGATTCCATAAGGTATTTTGTTCTGAGATAATTCCAAAATAATTTAGAGGAAAGTGTGTCTAATAGGAAAGGGCAAGAAATTCCACATGGCTTTAACAAAGGTAAGTCATGCCACACAAGTCTGATATCTTCTTTGACAAAAATTCAATTTAAATATGTTGGCATATATCTGCAGCAACGGTGTCTCCTGAAAAAAAGTAATGTTAAAAAAAAAGAAAAAATAGACAACTAGATAAATTCTGATATATAAGAGATCAGGCATGGACATTTAACTATTTTAATCACTCTTTCCACAATGTAAATAGAATTAGTAAGTGAAATAATGCGGTTCTTTTTTTAATCCACCTGTTCTGTTTTTCTCCATTGGCTATCTGAAGATGTGCTTGTTTTATTAGTGAAAATAAAGATAAGAACAATCATCAATAGCAACAAAAAGATAGTTATCTTTAAATTTTAAGAGGAATTATGCAGCTCAAAAGAACTTTTGCATATTCGAATGGGCTATCGATCTTTCTTTTGAATATATACATAACACTAATGTTAATCACAAAGCTTTTAATTGGGAGCAATTTGCAGAACTCCACAATTCTGAAAATATATTTTTAACAGCAAATGAAATCATGAACTGTTTTATAAATATAGTTGGTGTTGTCTGATAAAAAGCTTAGAATCTTTCTCTCACTTTAAAAATTTGAGAAAATTGTTAAATACATATCTATCTGTATATATACATACTGTTTTCCTGCCCTCTTTGAATATTCATTTTGTTGCAAAATATGTAATCAACCCATTGTATCAATACAATTACAGTGATTTTATATAATTTATATATGGCTTATGATTCACCAGAACTGATTATGTGGAAGAAATTTATTAATTTTTGTGAACAGTTATTCCATGATAGAATTAGGTATATATATGAGGAACTTAGCATACTTTTGGAAAGAAAACCTCTGAAATAAAATATGAATTATTTAATGGCACTGGTTATAGTACAACTTGGCAACCGCTGCCAAGCTTGAGTAAAACAGATTTATTCAGGGAAGTTCTGCACACAACAGAGGAGCACTACACAACTGTCCTTCCCTGGACTATGACCCACTTGGAGGCCACACTGAATCTTTCGGGCAGAAATGGTTTCTTTGGCTGGTGACCCATTTGCTTCATGGTGTTTGATTTGATGTACATCATCACAGATCCACCAGCTATGTCAAATCCTGTGTGAGGGATTTTATTTCTATTCCTCTGGAACTTAGCTTCCTACCACATAAAAGCTGCAATGTTCCTGTGTTGTGTTGTCCTTGTATTGCAATTGCATGGCCTTTCAGATTGTCATAGCTGGGAAGGGGGAGGGAATTTTTTTTTCCTTCAGTAAAATAAACCAGCTGAAGTAATTCACACATCTACTTCTTCACGACATCTCAGTCTAACAATTCTTCCAACAAATTTGATCAGTCCCTTGCCTTTTATTAACTCATGGACAAAAGATTTTTTTTTTTTCAAAATTTAATTGCTTTCTCTGAAGATCTATTCATTTTATGAGCTTTTGGAAAGTTGCCACTTAAATTTCCTCAGAATTTGAGAACCTCCTATCACAGAAGCAAGCTCTACCCATCCAAATCAAAGGAAGAAAGCAGCAGTCATCAGGAGTTACATAGCAAATGGACCTGATTAAGAGCTGCAACTGGAAACTCCAGTGCTGAAACAAGGAGAGATAGGCAAGCAGGTTGGCTGGAAGCAGAAGAAAGGTGGTAAATTGGTCAGAATGAGAAAAATAGCAACTTATGGGGAATACAAGGTTTGAGAAGAAGACAGAGTAAGTGTGAAGTGTTGGCAAAGTTACAAATGTAAAAAATTGAGGGGTGAGCAAGCAAACCTAACACTGGTGACTGGGTGAAGACCTGAAGAAGGAGAAAGAGAAGATGCTGGAGCAAGAAATGGAGGAAAGAAAAGAAGACAGATCCATGTAGGAGCTGATCACACACAGATGCAGTAGAATGGCACTATGCTTGGCATATACAATGTAATAAAATGCTGAGTTTTTAAAAACAGTGGGTCATGAGCATCTCATATTAATGGGTACTTTAATCGGGACTACCTCTGTAAAATGTCCCTACATTCAGAAGGACATTAAAAAAGACAAATTAATATATGTTTCTGAAGCATGTCACAAAGCAACAATGAGAAAAATAACAAAACTCAAGAAATTTCAAAATTCCGTGTTTTGAGCCATGCATATAGCATTGGGAGAAGAAAAATATGGAGCAGTCCTTCACTGGCTGAGCACTACTGGACTATGCACAGAATCAAATGGGACTTCTTAGAATTGATAGTAACTGATCATATATTTACGTTTTAGCTCTTAATAAGAGGGAATTAATTGAGATAGCACAGGGGTTTTTAATTTTTCTGAGGAGAGTTTGATTTTATGATATTCCTCATAAGGAAGCTTTTTTAATGCAATCATTCCTTATTATTACTTGTGGCAACGTGATAGAGCCCCACTTGTGACTTTTAACCCTAACCTAGCAGTCAGGGTTAGCAGTTTAGCAAAGCAAAGAGAAAGACCTTGTCCATGCTTAACATAGAAAGTAAGCGCTATTTTGCAACACCAAAATCACATAACTTAGCCTTCATAAATTAAATGCAGAGATTTGACTTCACATCCTGAGTTAGGACATGTTTGGACATGTATATACCAAAGAGATGTTACAAGACAAAAAAGAGATGAAGAATGAAGGAAAGAGCAAAACTGATAAAAAAAATAATGGAGCAAAAATACTGATTCATGAAAGAAAGCAATAGAATTGTTTTGGAAATTTGAATGTTCAAGATAGACAAGCCCTGAGGCAGGGCTGACTTGCATAATCAACCTTTACTAAATTTGGCAGATACAGAAACTGGCTGTGACAGCGTTAGGCGTCACAGCTTCGTGAGGCTGAATCGCTCTTCAGCAGTCACTCTAGTATACTGAAGTAGGCACAAACAAGTGTTCCTCCAGCCTCCAGTGAGTGTGTTTCCATTATTAGTTATCATTTCTGTCTCCCAGGCGAGGGAAAGCATGTTATTGACTTTGGCAAGTACGGATCCTCAGTGCGTTTCTTGCCAGACCCCTCAGAAAGTCTGTGTTGGCATTATAAGAAGATCAAAGGAAAACAAGATTTATGTTGTCAAAGACAGCCATTTAGTACAATCTAATTTGAAGAATTTCCTTTACTACACTTTAGAACTAACTGACAGTTTTTCATCGTGTTGTGAATATTTTTTCTGGGAGATTGAAAACATATGAGCACAGTTTCTTTATTAATGATGTCCATGTGGCCTAAATGACCTTTTAATGCCTTCATTCTATCTTTTATTTAGCTACTTATCGCAAGGAAATTTAAGACCTCAGTGGAGATTTTATTCTATCTCTCTTTTAGACAAAGTGGATTATAAGCTTGACAGTGAGTTGTAAATTTAAACAATATGACCTGCAGCTTGTTAGATTAAAACAGTGATAAAGGCCAATTAGACATTTCTCCTTTAGTTACTGGTCTAAATAATCTTATGATAACTATTGCCATTCTTTTCAGAACATCGTGACACTACATCTAAGAAAGAAAAAGACACGGCTGTAATGCACTTTAATTCAGATCTTAAAGTAAGGTTTACAAAGACCTGGCAGCTCCCATACTGATAATAGGCTCCTTATCTCTTGTGATACAAACAAACTGAGGGGCAAAGGTTAGAGAGTATTTCTGTTGAGATAATCATATCTGCTCTCTAAATATAAATCTGCCCTGAACTGTATGATTTTTACATGCATTTGTAAAGTAAATGCATGTAAACATGCATTTGTGAATCCATTGATTAGGTACATCAGAATATCCTCAATATAGCTTATCCACTGGTTATCATTATAGCATCAAAGAGATAATATTGTCAAGAATTCCCTTGAAAAATATCTTGGAAAATTCATCTTTATTTCACTAATATCTTAGTGAATTTCACTTAGATATCCCTAATATCTATAACTAGAAGTCTTTGCTACCTATATTACGAACATTTCAAAGGCAACTATACTGTACGGTTAATTGTTACTCTAGTAGCAGTAGCAGAGTGTTAAGTTGTAATGAATCTTTAAATACTTAGTTCAGTCTTATGTCCAAGTTCCACATACTGTTTTATCTACGACAGACAAAATCAAAATTTTAATAGGCACATACCTATTTCTGTTTGTTTGTCATTTCAAGAATGTATGCCATTTCAAGATGCTTACAGTAAAAATCACAAATATCCCAGTATAAACAGCAACTCTGTCTTTTCTGCTTTTTCCAATATTTCCTCACATTTAACAATGAATTGGAGCTGTCAAATGCTAATCATGACATTTTGCTCTTTTCTTTTTTTTGTCCCAGAGGAGTTTAAAGCTCAATAGTGATGCACTGAATTCTGTCCCCAAGGGACCATCACCACATGCAGAAAGACCAGTACATTAGTTCTGACAAGGACTTTTTTTTTCCTCTAAGTCTCATGTAAGATGGAATAAAAGTAGCTGAACTGATTTTGTGCCTGCAAGAAAGAACTGACCAACTGTTGTTTTTTTGTGCTGCATGAGTACATATAATGAACCAACTTTTTGAAATCAACAATTTAGGAGTTTAAATATTTTTAAGAGAAAACGCATAACCTGCACTGTTCTTTGTTACTATGTCGCAATCAAGCCAAGATACACACCCATCCAAAAAAACCCTCAGCATTGACATCCCTTGGAAACTTGTAATATTATTGTTTTTTTATGTTAATGAATTAAAACAACAGAAAAAAAAGGAATTTTTGAAAATGTCAGCAGTTCTATTTTCATAGATTATGACACCTGAACTATGGCAGATAGGAAACTATGAGCCTATAAGAGGAGATGACATTTGCCCTAACTCACACAGAGTACCTATGAAACAGTGCCAGAATGGAAGTCATCCTTTATTTTTTCCCTATTCCATTTCTAACTTCTAAAGAAGAAAATCTATCTCCTTTCAATCAATCTTCCTTGCAGGCTCAATTACTTCCCTGAAATGCCTGTACACGAGTGCGCGAAGCATGGGGAATAAGCAGGACGAACTGGGGCTCTGTGTGCGGTCCCAGCAACATGATCTCATTGGAATCACAGAGACCTGGTGGGATAGCTCACACGACTGGAGCGCTGCCATGGAAGGCTATGGGCTCTTTAGGAAGGACAGGCTGGGAAGGCGAGGTGGTGGAGTTGCTCTTTATGTGAGAGAGCAACTGGAACGCGTGGAGCTCAACCTGGGGTTGGGTGATGAGCGAGTTGAGAGCTTGTGGGTAAGGATTAGAGGGCAGGCTAATGTGGGAGACACTGTGGTGGGTGTCTGCTACAGGCCACCTGACCAGGATGAGGAAGTTGATGAAACCTTCTATAGTCAGCTAGATGTTGCTTCACGGTCACAGGCCCTGGTTCTCATGGGGGACTTCAACTTCCCTGACATCAACTGGAAGGGCAACACAGCCAGGCACAAACAGTCCTGGAGGTTCTTGCAGTGTGTCGATGATAACTTTTTGATGCAGGTTGTGGAGGGGCCAACAAGGAGAGGTGGGCTACTGGATCTCGTGCTAAGAAATAGAGAGGGACTTGTAGGAGATGTTAAGGTGGGGGGTAGCCTCGGCTGCAGTGACCATGAGTTGGTGGAGTTCAGGATCCAACGAGGAGGAGGCAGGGCTGTAAGTAGCCTTGCAACCATGGACTTCAGGAGGGCCAACTTTAGCCTCTTCAGAGACCTCCTTGGAAGAATCCCATGGGCTAGAGTTCTAGAAGGAAGGGGGGCCCAAGAGAGCTGGTTGGTTTTCAAGCAGCACTTCCTCCACTCCCAGCAACAGTGCATCCCTGAGTGTAAGAAGTCAGGCAGAGGGGGCAGGAGAACTGCGTGGATGAGCAAGGAGCTTGTGGCAATGCTCAAGCAGAAAAAGGTGGTATACAGAACGCGGAAAAAAGGACAGGCCCTCTGGAAGAAATACAGGAACGTGGTCAGGGAATGCAGAGATGTGGCAAGGAAAGCTAAGGCATGTTTGGAATGCAATCTGGCAAGGGATGTTAAAAATAACAAGAAAAACTTCTTCAAATATATTAACAGCAAAAGGAAGATCAGGGAAAACGTGGGTCCGCGGGTGAACAGGGTGGGTACCCTGGTTATACATAACACGGTAAAAGCAGCATTGATGAATGCCTTCTTTGCTTCAGTGTTTACCAAGGGCAGCCCTTTAGAGTCCCAGGCTCTAGGGACAAGAGAAGAAGCCTGGAGAGAGGAAGACTTGCCCTGGGTAGAGAAGGTTGGGTCAGAGAGCACCTAAGGAAACTCGATACCCACAAATCCATGGGCCCTGATGGGATGCACCCCAGAGTGCTGCGGGAGCTGGCAGATCTCATAGCTAAGCCGCTCTCCATCATCTTTGAAAGGTCCTGGAGAATGGGGTAGGTGCCGGAAGACTGGAAGAAGGCCAATGTCACGCCAGTCTTCAAAAAAGGCAAGAAGGAGGACCCAGGCAACTACAGGCCAGTGAGCCTCACCTCCATCCCCAGAAAAGTGATGGAACGGCTTCTACTGGCCGTTGTCTCTGGGCACATGGAGGACAAGAAGGTGCTCAAGAGTAGTCAGCATGGATTCACCAAGGAGAAATCATGCTTGACTAACCTGATAGCCTTCTATGATGGAATGACCAGCTGGATAGACGAGGGGAGAGCGGTGAGTGTCATCTATCTCGACTTCACCAAGGCTTTTGACACCGTCCCTCGCAACATCCTCCTGGGCAAGCTCCGGAAGTGTGGGATAGATGAGTGGACAGTGAGGTGGATTAGGAACTGGCTGGATAGCAGAACTCAGAGGGTGGTGATCAGTGGTGTAGAGTCTAGTTGGAGGCCTGTAGCTAGCGGAGTCCCCCAGGGGTCAGTCCTCGGTCCAGTCTTGTTCAATTTATTCATCAATGACCTGGACGGAAGCACAGAGTGCTCCCTCAGCAAGTTTGCTGATGATACGAAACTGGGAGGAGTAGCCGATACCCCAGAGGGCTGCGCTGCCATCCAGAGGGACCTGGACAAACTGGACAACTGGGCAGTGAAAAGGCTGATGAAATTCAACAAGGCCAAGTGCAAGGTCCTGCATCTGGGGAGGAATAACCCCAGACACCAGTACAGGCTGGGGACTGACCTTCTGGAGAGCAGCTCTGCGGAGAAGGACCTGGGTGTCGTGGTGGATGATAAGTTGACCATGAGGCAGCAGTGTGCTCTTGTGGCCAAGAAGGCCAATGGGATCCTGGGGTGCATTAAGAAGAGTGTCTCCAGCAGATCGAGGGAGGTGATCCTGCCCCTCTACTCAGCCCTCTGAGGCCTCATCTGGAGTACTGTGTCCAGTTCTGGGCCCCACAGTACAAGAGGGATGTGGAGCTGCTGGAGAGAGTCCAGCACAGGTCTACGAGGATGATCAGGGCCCTGGAACATCTGCCCTATGAGGAGAGGCTGAGGGAGCTGGGCCCGTTCAGCCTGGAGAAGAGAAGGCTGAGAGGGGACCTGGTCAGTGTCTATAAGTACGTCAAGGGAGGGAGTGCAGAGGATGGTGCTGGTCTCTTTTCACTGGTGGCCACCAAGAGAACTAGAGGTAATGGCCATAAACTGAAGCACCAAAAGTTCCACAGGAACTTAAGGGAAAATTTCTTAACAGTGAGGGTGACAGAGCACTGGAACAGGCTGCCCAGAGAGGTTGTGGAGTTTCCTTCTCTGGAGATCTTCAAAACCCGCTTGGATGTAGTCCTGTGCCTAGGTGACCTGCTCTAGGTGACCCTGCATGTGCATGGGGGTTGGACTAGATGACCTCTAGAGGTCCCTTCCAACCTCAAGCATTCTATGATTCTATGAAAATCTGGGATAGGACTTGAGACCTTGTTGGCCAGCCTTTCCCATTGCTTCCTCAAGCTGCTTGATGTTTTCCCCATCCAACAGCATCCTGTCAGGCTCAGACTGCCTGAACCCGTGTATACAGCAGCACAATCCGTCTCCATACCTATATTTCATTTGGGTTGCTTCCATCATGTCCCTGATGTCTGATCAAAAGCTCTTTCTACAAAGGAAATCTGTAGGTCTACTTTAAAACCAAAAGAATTGACCAAACAAACACAGATGTATGCATGAGGTAATGGCCACAAACTGAAACACCAGAAGTTCCATAGGAAAAATTTCTTGACAGTAAGGGTGACAGAGCGCTGGAACAGGCTGCCCAGAGAGGTTGTGGATTCTCCTTCTCTGGAGATCTTCAAAACTCTCTTGGATGCAGTCCTGCGCCACGTTTTCTAGGCAACCCTGTGTGTGCAGGAGGTTTGAACAATACGACATCTAGAGGTCCCTTCCAATCTTAAGCATTCTATGATTCTATGATGTCTATAAAGTGCCATTAAAAATAAATCTAAAACAAAGAATCACAATGATTTCTAAAGATGTAAAACATGAAACAGAGTTTGATTTAATCTTCTTTATAGATACAAACAGATGAGGAAAAGGAGAGTGCTGGAGGAAAGTTTATGTCTGGGGAAGTTTCCTCAAGGAGGTAAGTTTGAAGTCTTCAAATAAGGATATGTAAAATTCCACTAACTTTTCAATGTTTACTCATCACAACTATCATGTTCATAAATTGAATTTTGCAGTTAGTAGTGGTTTCCTTTAATCCCAGATTCTTACAGCTGCCTCAGTGACATTTAGAAATGTGTATATGTAGAAATAACTTTTAAATAAACACCAAAGAAATGGGCCTCGAAGAGCACTCCTGGGGCACTGAGTGTACAAGGTACACTTGACAGATTCTTTGGAGATGTTTTTGTGCAGGATAGTCTCTTCCCAAATGTTTCATTCTTTTCCAGGCATATGCCCCCATCCATACAAAATGTTTGAGAGCAACTGCCATCTAGGATATCCTTCATGAAAGTGGTGATAACAGGTTATATGTAGATGAGCTCTAGTTGGTAATGGAGACACTTCAGGATAGATTCCTTGGTGGGGAAGTCTCAAAGCATGGAGTCTTGAAGCAAAGCCTATGGCTGCTTTTGATATGCAGCTCAGCTGCATTGAGATCTGGACGTGGGGAAAGAGGGAGAAACTGGCACTAGCGCAGGTCATCTCTCACCAGAACTGGGCTTAGGGAGTTAGGGAAGAGGCTTGTTCTCCTTAGCGAGTGCTGTATTCTTAACCCTCTTGTAATCCCATTTTCTTTGTTTCTTTGTTTTTTGTTGCTTTTGTTTGCTTTTTTGTTGTTGCTGGAATGATGATGATGATGCTTTCTGGTACCTGTCACACTCTTTCATTTGTTTATTTTTTATCACTTTCTAATCCTTAAGTTAATAAAAGATATGCTTCTCATGCCTTTGTCTGCCACAATAACCTTTTGCTATCCTTTTTTCATTTTGAACTTAACTCTTCTGAAAAAAAAATATGAATAATCAAGATAGTTGAAGGTATTATTTCAGATGGTCTTTATGTCCCTTTTACACAATGCTGTAGCCTCTCTTTTATCTTTATTAAGGAAGACCACAACAGATATATGTAAGGATTGCATTTGTCTTTTTCATGGCCACATCATCTTTGTGGCTAATAATTCCCTCAGATGAAATTCATTTCACACAGCTATACCTAAGTAGTGTTTCTTTATGATCAATTTAAAGAAATGGGCACTAAGGAATCACTAATCTTGCCAAATCTATTTCAGAATGAAATGGACTATGTGATAAAAGTGCTGCCCATTTAGCTCAGTTGCCTGTAACTGCTGACATCTATCTTTGGTCATATGAGTTTCCTCTCTTGTAATCAATTAATAGGTCTTTCTCATCTCAGTAATATCTAACCTCTAAACTCTAGGAAAAAAAGAAAGTCTTTTTATATCTTTACAAATGGTGAATTTGTGCCTATGTTGTTAATTTCAGTCTGTTTTCTATCTTTGTCCAGTTCTTAGTGCCACCTCATTCTTCCTTTATGGCATCCCAGTTCCTTCCCGGAGAATATATTCCACATATTCTAACAATCACTGTCTGCACTCTCCGAGTTTCAGAGGCAAGTCAAACCCAAAGTTTTTAAATAAGATCCTTCCAAGATGTTCCTTGATATAAAGAGGAATGATCTTCTCAGAACAAAGGATTTCCTATCAAGACAACTTAGGCCATTTTCTTACCTTACCTCTATTAATCTGCATCTTTTCCAGATGATAATAAAATGTTATGTGGTTATTTAAAATTATTTGCTAAATTCCTGAGGTGCTATATCTGATATATTCACTACAATATGCTTTCTAAACATTTTTTTCCTATAATATCCTCAAACTATTAAGTTTTAAACAGCATCACAGCTAGGTAGAATCATAGAAACATAGAATCATAGAATGCTTAAGGTTCTCTAGAGGTCATCTAGTCCAACCCCCCTGCACATGCAGGGTCACCTAGAGCACGTGACACAGGACTGCGTCCAAGTGGGTTTTGAAGATCTCCAGAGAAGGAAACTCCACAACCTCTCTGGGCAGCCTGTTCCAGTGCTCTGTCACCCTCACTGTTAAGAAATTTTCCCTTAAGTTCCTGTGGAACTTTTGGTGCTTCAGTTTGTGGCCATTACCTCTAGTTCTGTTGGTGGCCACCAGTGAAAAGAGGCCAGCACCATCCTCCTCACTGCCTCCCTCGAGGTACTTATAGGCACTGATTAGATCTCCTCTCAGCCTTCTCTTCTCCAGGCTGAACAGGCCCAGCTCCCTCAGCCTCTCTTCATAGGGCAGATGTTCCAGGCCCCTGATCATCCTTGTAGCCCTGCGCTGGACTCTCTCCAGCAGCTCCACATCCCTCTTGTACTGTGGAGGACGGAACTGGACACAATACTCCAGATGCGGCCTCGCCAGGGCTGAGTAGAGGGGCAGGATCACCTCCCTCAACCTGCTGGAGACGCTCTTCTTAATGCACCCCAGGATCCCATTGGCCTTCTTGGCCACGAGGGCACACTGCTGCCTCATGGTCAACTTGTCCACCATGGTCCACCATGATGCCCAGGTCTTTCTCTGCAGAGCTGCTCTCCGGAAGGTCGGTCCCCTTCTAAGTAGATTAGAAGACTATGTGCCAAAGAAGTATGTTAGCAATTATGGCCACACCTACCATATTTAGATATTCTTTTGCCTATATTGGAGAGTTTCAAACTGTCCATATTGATACAAATATTAGTAATATTTCAATTTCAAATAACGTTATAGATCTTTATATTCAAATTGAATCTAAGTAGATCTATAACAAATTCCCATAACTGTATCAGCTTGACATTTTTTGCTATTCTTTTCTGCTGAGGCTTTGACTAATGTGAATTAAGATCTCTCTTCTAATTTCTCCTGTCTGTAGAGCCAGATACATAGTATAATATACATATAGTGTGTATATATATATATATGTATATGTATATATGTATATATGTAGTGCCGTATTATTTCCCAACCATTTTGCTCTTCTTTCATAATTTCCTAAACAGTGAACACCTTTCACTATTTACTTTCAGCAATTAATAGTATTCTGTCACATTTCTATTACTGCAAATTTCCTGGCAGTTCAGTTTTTCCATATTGTTGAACTATCTCCTTGTTTTAGCAAAGTATTTCATTCTTTTTCTCAATTTTTGCAATTTTGTGAATAAAGAATAGTATCCAGACTGGTCCCTCGCTTGCATCTGAATTTCATATATTAAGTGAATTTGTCTTTTTAAAGGGCATGCCTACATCTTCTATGCAGTAATTAATTAATGGTCCATTCCAGAAGGAATTTGGAAGTAACATTTATTGTCATACAAAGGGTTAGTGGAATTTTCTTATCAGAAGCCTTTTCAAGGGAATATCTGTTGAAGACAATTCACCCTTTAACTCTGAATACAACAGCTTTCTGATGGCAGGTGCTGTAGGTTCCTAGCAAGGAATTCAGTCACATAAACTTCCATTTGTGTAGTGTTCAGGTTTATTCCTCTCACACCATCTTCTGTCAATTATCTTGTTTTCTTTTCTTTCTTCATTTTTTTTCTTTTTTATTTTCTTTTCAAATTTAATTCATACTGTCCTCTGTAGGTATATTTACTGTTTCTCCCTTATCTTGTGTATCTAGTTAGTCTTTTCTTCTTTTTCACCAGTCTATTATTTCTGCCTATTTCTCATGCTGCTCTGAATGCAATTCTATTATTCTGCAATGCAACACACTTGTTTAATTCAGTTTAATCTCTCTTGGAGGACTTTGACATCATTTTGTCCTTGTAGTCACATGCTTATGTGGCTACCTTCTCATCTGGTATCTGACTTCAGATATTCTTGTACAGCAAGTGTCTGCAAATAAATGCTTATTTTTGAAGTATTGTCTTGAATTTATTTATCTTTTTTTCACCTATTTTTTCTTCACCTCTTCATCAGACATCTCATTTCCATCTTTCATGAAGAGTACAGTATGAAACACCATGTGTAATTTTTTTCATTGAGATACCTTTATCTCTTCCAGTTTTGTTGCCTATTTATGTTCCTCCTCCTTGTCTTCTTTACTATTACCTTCTTCATCACTTTATTTCATTATCTATCTTTGGAGGTAAAACAAAGGATATGAATTTTGCAAACTCTCTTTCTAAGCCTCTATTTAGACACTCCCATTTTCTGTGTTCTGGTAATTGAGAGGTGGACTTGATTAGCCAAATGTTATATATAGTTATATATATATATATAGTGCAGATGTCTATATCTGAGGTTCTCACTCTCAGCTCTTTGCCTACCCTTTCAGAGAAATAGACATTTCTTAATTTCTATGTAAGAATTGCTGTGATTCATGGCACTGTGATGGCTTAAATTATTTTTTTCTGTATAGGTCGGTTCTTTTAAAGTTTGTCAGGTAACTCTTCACTGATAAAGATATTCAGAGATAAATGTGATAAATTTTGTATTTTCTAAAAATGATATTTCAGAGAGATTTCAGAGTTCTGGAGTGCAAAAATATTTTAGATCTAAATTTTCATAGAGAAAAATCTACTGAAAAAACATCTGAATTAGAATGCACAAAAATTTGTAAAGTAAACAAAACATGAATTCCAATTATGTCTAGTTTTAGTTAGGATATATGAACAAATATCTTTTTTTTTCTGTGTATAACAAGCTCTAAAACCTACAACATGATTGGTATTTTGCCAAGCTGAACTCTGAATCAGCTATAAAATCTTGTAGCATTTCATTTTTTCTTGATTTTCTTTTCTAGATAAATACTAAGATCAAAATTACTTAACATATGTTCTACCCAATCACACCCCAAAATCACATGAAGAATTTACCTGGCTCATATGTAGCAAATTATTATTTCATTATTTACTGAAAAAGTGCTGATACAGTTGCCGTAACTATTCTTCACTTCTATTGTTTCACAAGTGTGTCTTTCATCTGAAAAGCTTAAAAGTTGACCATAAACTAAAATGGATTTTAAAATTAAAGAAGAGTTTCTCAAGAAGCATAGTCCTATGATGCTGTACTTCTTTAGTTTCTTTCCTTTAATGATGACAAACACTCTGGTGAAAAATTAGTAAAGATTTTAAAAACAGGAAGACTGAACTTCTTAGCTATACAAGTCCAAAGGTTCACAATATGAACAACCATTTCAAATGGTCTGAAACATGTTCAAGTTCCACTGATTTATCCTTCCACTGGCCCTTCTAGGAAAGTATCTTTTTTTTTTCCTTTTGCCCCTTGTCTTCTATATTTCATTTCATGTGTCTACTGAGGCTATGAAAGATAAAGCTATTTGCTTTCTCCTGTAGTAAAGAACTATATGGAATCAGTTCACCTGTCTGTCACTCCTCATTAAATTCTTACCCTCTTCATTCACATTCTGATCTTTGCAAATGAACATTTGCTTAATAAATGTTCCCAAGACTAACAGTGCAGAGTGAAAATCCCACACAGCAGTAAATTATTAACTCAGTCACAGGGGGAGTGCCATATATGACTTTTCAGAATGAGTTATTATGTGGATCATCATGTAATTATGAATTTTTCAAGCCATGATAGAGGAAAATTGAATATTTAATATTTTATGGACATATTCTGCACTGAGGACATCTTTCAAAATTTTATGATAATTTTTAGAGTGAGCAAAGAGCAGAACAAAAGTTACAAAATAATTACAAAGTGGAATATTTAATCAGCATGGACATTGTTGGTTATTTCTCAAATTGCATAATATAATCAAGGTCGTGAACTTTTAATCACGATGTATTCAAACGGAAAAAAATATGTGCATTAAAATTAATCTAGAATTATGTTTTGATTGTTTAAGAAATGAGAATATGAGATTTCATATTTTATTGTACAGTAGCTAGAAGGATGTAAATATTCATGGCAGGATAAGAAGCTGTAAAATGCTCCTGAACAGTCATGGATTGCCCCTACAAGGGGCATTCAGGAATACAGAAGCATGGGCATAAACCTATGCTGTGCACTCCAGCAAGGCTTGCTGTCAGCAGAGGGCATGTGGGGAGTAGGGCAGGTGCCCAAGCGTGGTCATTTAGTAGAGTTTTAAATGCCCTGGGGTATTCACAACATCTGCACAAGACTAGCAGACATACATAACACAAGATCAACGGGAGACTGGAATCCTTCTGGAGCAGCAGCTGGATGCTGGTTTGTATGTCCTAAGGTGTGCAAATGCTATTAGACACCTACGTTCAGGCACTTGGATCTCTGTTCAGGAGCCAAATATGAGGCCAAGGAGGTTTTAAATGGCACGCATGTGCAGCTGGATTGAGTAGTGAGCTTCAAAAAGCAAAACTCACTCAGGAAAGGAATTCTGATAAACAAGAATGTATGTAAAAAAAAACATATATTTCTAATGCTGAGTTTCAAGGAAAAGAAAATAGGTTTTATCAAGAACCTGACAGCAAACCAGATCGGATATCATTTTTTGGCAATTTGATAAGAAACTTAGTGCAAACCTACCATTAAAAAGCACAAGTAATGTTCTTTTTCTTGACGGTCATTGACCCCTTGGCAGGAAGCCTGCTGAAACCCATGCTGAGGGAAGTAAGAAAGCCAGAGAAGCCCAGGAAGCCAAACATAGTATATACAGTAGGTACATAGCATTAGTCTGGAATTTCTTGTTAGCTCATTCATATTTTCAAATGTCTTCATTCTATTTATGTTATCTGTTTAAATAGTCTATCCCAGGTCCATTACTAAAAAGTACCACACTTTTGTCCTATACCACAGATAAAGTAATTCAACAAATAAAATACAAATTGTGTCCACTATTGCAGATTCCTAGGCATCAACCTTCATTTATTCAGAAGGATAAATGAAAAAAAGTTAAGAATACAAGGCTAAGACAGTCCGACATTGGCAGTATGGTCAAGTCTTTAACCTAGTTCCAAAGAGCATATTAATAAAACACAGCAGAGAGGGTATCAGTAGGCTCTATCCAGATGCTGAGAAGGTCCACACCTTCTGAATATTGCAGATAAACTCTTTGCCTAAAAATCCCACATTGTTTTGCTTTCTGACTAACTACTTTCTTACAAAACTGCTCTCAGGGAGCACCTGTTATGTCCTTGTGAAATGAATGACTGGGTGAAAGCAGGTCCCACAACATGCTTGGCTGAGAAGAGCTGCTCAAATAAATTTCAGATGATATATTGGCCTTTCTTTAAATTATGAAAAATGTTGTAAAGGGCCATTGGCACCTTCCTCCTCACTTTTTATGAAATTTTCCATAACTTTAAAAAAGTGAAAAAAAGATCATTTGAGCTTCTTAATATCACATAACAGTTTCGGGTTGTATGTGGACTTGTATGTAACACACACTATAATATATAATTTTCAATGCTACTTGCTAATGAACATGAGTCCTTACTCCAAGGACATCTCTCAGCACCATTCAGAATGAAGCTTTTAATGATTTGGGCATTTATGGGAAAAGCGTTTATGTTCAATATTAATTAATGTCTGAACATTTACATTCCTGCTGAGTAATGCTGTTAAATACATGATTAGCTTTAAGCCTGGGAATATTCCTCCAACTTCTCCCATTCAAGATTACCTGTGTGATAGAGTACCTTGCTGAATGAAGACTAAAGGGCAACACATGAACTACCACTTCTAAAACCTAATATTGGAAAAAAGTTATAATGTAAACTGCAGTATCTAGGTGGAAAATAAAAATAAAACTTTTCTTTTGAACAAAAAGCAATTCAATATTTTATAAAATGGTGGAAGTCAAATGCTTAACATCGAGAGCATGATTACAACATAATATGAGAATGATTTTTTAAATATTTTTTCTTTTCTTTGATAATGCAGAAACACCATTGATAAATGACCTGGCTCAAGTCCTGTGGTGATATCAATAATAAATAATAATTCCAGTCCAGGTAATTATAGTTTTTCTTTCTGTAATTCTGGCAATTTCAAATATACATAGTACTTTTATTTCCTGCTTTTGTATTACTGTATGCTATTAAATAATTTCTGGATTATTCTCCTAAAGTGACTGTTAAAGACAAGCTCACTCTATAGGAATGCTCAGGAATGAATGAAAATGGATAATTGTAATTCCTCTTAGCATTTTGAAATAGTATACACTTTTTTAAAGTTCACCCAAGGAACTTTTTCATATATAAGTTTATGAAACCAAACAAATGGTATTAGAGACACAAAAACATGTAATCCATTTCCCAGTGCAGGATTTTCAGGTCTGCCTCAGCAATAATATCCGGGCATTTTATACTTTTATATAAATATATAAACACTGTTCTACAATTCCCTTGCAGAAGGGAAGTTTCAGTTGTTTTCACTGTCAGCAATCTCTGGCCAAGACAGACTTTATTTTCATGTACACTTCATGGCATGGTGATTTGATATGTTACAGTGGCAAAAATAAATCACCCTGCCCTGTGCCAAAATTTCACAGAGCCACAAGGTCTCTTATGTACTGATGATTATTTCTAGATACATTCAGCAGAACAGCAGTCACAGACATACCAAGCTTCATTTCCTTTAATAGTAAGCAGGTAACCGACCTAAGGTTAAGCAGGAAAAATCCATAGGAGCAACCTATGCAGAAAATCCAATATGAAGGGAAATATCAGGCTGCATGGAAATGGCCCAAAGTACCCACATACCTCCACACTTGCAGCAACTGCAGCCTGTAGCCTGGTCAGGAATGCAAATTCAGTGAGGCACCCAGGCCTGAAACTGCTCCTATTGGAATCAAGGCACAAAGCTCCACGGGACATGCAGAATACCAGCACCAGGTCCCTGAGCCTTAACTTCACCAGGGTCAGATCATCAGCCAGCGAAAATGGTCCATACAGCACTACCAACGACTATATAGAGGACTATAGAAAACTGGCATAATATTTTAAGTAAGTGGGTTTTAGCTGTTTACTAACAAAGTGAGATGGATGCCCTTATTTTGCAAAGGCACAAAACCCCAGAGCTTTGTTTTTAGCAGTAAAAAACCCGCTCCCGACCACAGTGAACAGAACAAAGTCCTGGTTAACAAGGGACAAGCACAATACACGCCATGCATTGCTTTGAATAGTAAACAAAAGGCATATTTAGCACTTCCATAGCACTTTATATGCTCAAAGGACTTTGCTAACCATTACTGACATATCTAGATGCTTCTTATATGCAGATGAGCGAGGATATAAAAGCAGGCGTTAGGAGGCAGGATATTAGAATACATTAGCAGATGGACCATAGGAAAGAGCTCGCCTGACTGGCTGCCCAGGATCTGAGCAGGAAGTAGAGGATAGCGCAATTCACTGCTCAGATCATGGAAGGACCTCTGTCCATTATCTTCATGGCTTAGAAACTCATCGCTTAATTAACAATATAAATATTTTAAAAATTAACATTTTATAAAACCACAATAAGAGGTTCCACAGTGAGAATGGGGAGGGAATAATTCTCAGTTGGCTGGACCAATGGCACCCGGCCTTCAGTCTCTTGCCTTACAACAGCACATTCGGTGGGAATTAATACAATTCATGCCCTGTCATGTCTCATTACTTAATTATGAAATGTCTTTAGTACTTTGAACATTACGGAGCCTGTCTGATTGGCTGTGACTGATGTCATACCCACTTGAATAACAGCCAGGACATGCATGGATAGGCCTGTCCCCCTTCTCACCATTTCCCTTCTCTCTATTCATGAATTCTATTTCATAACAGTAATAACATACTGCAGGCAGTGCATTTCTAGGGCATTTTTGCATTTCTCAAGTGAGAAAAGTCATTTGGCCTTTCAGCCTTATGCCTTGCAACACCTTCCTAGGCATGTTATAATTGCCCAGAAATATACTGTCTTGAGTATTATAATTCTTACGTGGCATTGTTTTGTCTTCTCTTGTCCAGTCCAGATAGACTCCAATTGGAAAAGAGAAGTTGTCAGGTTTTTTTTCTTTTGTTTTGCTTTGTTTTAAGCTATTCTCTCAGATGTATCTGTAAGGCTTGGAGTGTGTCATGCACATATATTTTAATTGCATTAATTTACAAATATTAATCATTTAACTTCCTGTATAAAATATAGTGGCCACATTTTCATGTCCCTTGATGATTCCAGAGCACTGTCTCCTGTGTATCTAAGGTGGCAGCAGCACAAGATGACACACTTGATTTAGTAAGAGATGTGGAGCCACATGCAGGGATATAATACAATCCTTAGATATTTTCTAACTAACTGAGATGCTGCAATGCTTGTTTATGAAAGCTTAAAAGGAATCATTCTTGTTGAGCAATCTTTGAGTCTAATGATCGAAGAAAGTGCAAGCCATTCAGTTCAGCTTATGGTGAACTAGTTACGTCAAAACTTACTTGAGGTAGGAAGAGAAAATAATTCAGGCATCAAAAGTATCCTCAGATTTAAACAGGTCAAAATGTTACAAGGCTGATTTAGTCCCTCCAACACAGAAGTTTTGCCGCCTGTGGATCAGCAGGGTTGGTTTGAAATCTGAGTAAAAAAATTGTCTTTTTCCCAGAGGAAGTAGGGTTCAGATTAGAAACTAGGACAGCCGGCTTTGTGCTCCTATAGTAATTTCCATCCAAATATCTCTAATAACTCCATGAGCATTAATGAATCAAGCCTTCTGGCAAAGTCCAAAAGGAAGGTTAATTTACTAGAAGCTAAATGATGGCGGTTGGCTACATTAGCAATTTTTAATCTGAAACTATAAAACGGGAAAGAAAATCCCCTACTGGAGCCAAATATTTTTCTAGCAGTTCCATCCTTACTTTACCTTTTGCTTCCTTGCATGGAGAAACCTTTCATTGTCTGAAATACTTTTACCTTTGAAAAAGCTTCTAGTGTCACCAAGTAGCTAAACCATTTCACTCACTTCATGCATCTTCCATTGATGAATAGACAAAAATTAAGAAAGAAAATTGCTGCTTCCTTCTAGTTTCATCTGGTAACTCTTTCTCCATTCACCCACCAAAGACTAGACTCTGGCTTAACCTTCATGCAAGGAAGAATGGAGAATGGTTTTGCAGTAAAAACACAAAATTGTGCTTTACACCAAAACTAAACACAAAAAGCCTCCTCTGATCTTAGCCAAGGATCTGGTATTAAGACCTTTCCTAATATGAATGAATTGATTAAAAAAAAAAAAAAAGGACAAAACCAGAAGCAAAAACACTTCAATAGCTGGAAAAGTGTGTACACATTTGGGACATCTACGGCAAAGGTCTGTTAAAACTCTGAAGAGACTGTTGTTAAAATAAATGGGGCAAGAACAAGAAAAAGGTTTTAATTTTGCATGATGTGGAATGTCAAGGGTATAAATAAATAACAAATTTGAGCTTCCCATGGTCCCCTTCATTCTGTTTCTATATACCTGCTGTAAACCATCATGGTCCTGCAGAAAACAAGGTGCAAATCTAACCAAGTTCACAGCGCTGCTTTGTGAAAATTAAAGCAAGGAGAGGTGAGCTAGAACAGCCAACCAGGATTCCTTCTATGACAAGGACTTCTATTTAGAAGAGAAGTGACCTTAAAAAAATGTGTAAAAGTTGGAGTTCAAGGTTGGGAATAAGTCTGAGTCTCATCCTAAAAATTAGTGTGTCTCTTAAGATGGAAGAGTAAAAAAAGAAGTCAGCATTAATGTCCAGAACAACAGAGGGCTTAGGAAGAATGAGATTTATTCCTAGATATATATCTCTCTGGCCCACAGTTTGATCTTAGATACATTCACATATATGTCTCATTTTTTTGGTTGCAACATGATTCCTAAATCACCTGATCATCACCTTTTTTCCAGTTTGCTTTCAAGATAGACTGCAGAGAAATGCTAAATAGCATGTTCTGGTCCACACATTCTTATCCTGACTGAGCTCCATGTCTTATGCAATTATTCTCTTAATTCTTGTGTTTAATAACAACAGTAGAGAAACCGCAACCCATGGAGACATTTTCTTCCTTGTAACTAGGTGCTTTACTTGCTTTTTTAAAAAATTCCAAATTCAAATGATACATATCTATTAAAAATGAATTAAATTTTAAAAAAGAGAGATATTACTTCGATTATATCTGTACTAAAAGTTTGAACAAAGTTCAGATGTGGGACTGCATCATGTTCTGCGGTTACTCATCTAGCTTAGTTTAGTTTAGCTTAATCACTGGCAATCCACAGTCATGATTTTGGCTCATTATTTTCCAAGGCAATGACCAGCATGGCCCAGGGAACAGCGCAGCCAGAGGCCACTTCTACTAGGTCACGGTCACTTTTAGGGATAGTCATATCTGATCTCAAGGTCAGAGAGGAATTTCCTATCTCCAAAACTATTCTAACAGCCAAGCTATGAAGGGAAAGGTGGGAAGACAGTCCTCCAGGATGTGTGTGTGTGTGTGTGTGTGCATGGGGATATAGTTGCCTGGCTACTTCTGCACTTCATGCACACAAACTTTCCTTTTGTAATCCCACTGCTGTCTAGGGAAATAGACTGACTTATCCTAGCTTTGATAAAACTTTGGCAGATATACACACCCAAATATAGAAACTTAAGATCTTTCAGCAGCTTCAGGAGCAGACAGGAGTGTTGTGGTTGCCTACACCTGCATATTGGATTTAGATGCTTGAAGAGGCACGCAAATACCTGAATTTCCCATGAGAATCCAAACTTAATGTACAAAATATTAAACTATGAAACAGATTATGAATTATTGTGATTGCCATCAGGTAGGTAATTAATATTAGTTCACTGTTTGGTATTGCAAACTTATATTGCTAGAATTCAACAGGTGCCTGGAATCAGTACCTTGCTCTTTCACAGACATGTAGATAACACATAGTTAGAGTTGTTCAGTCCTTAACTTTAGGATAGGCTTTGAACAATGCAGGATGAACATGTGGCTTCAGAGATAGGTGTCTTCTAGCAATTTTCTTCAATTAAACCATGGTAAAGTGCCAAATGGTATTAAAAAATTATCAGGTCATAGTGGAAGATTTTTCCGGTAGCAAAGAAATATTTGAGAAATTAAGGTAATTTGAATATCCCAAATATGCCTAACTTTGCCAGCTTTCTTCAATGGTATCAATTTCTCCACTATATTTAGAAGAATATTGATCACTTTTTGCTCTTCTTTGTTATTGGAGTAATAGTAATTCACCTGAGGAAACAACAGCTACCAAAGTGACTGATCATACAGAAATAGGAATAAGTAAATAATAACTAAATCATAAATGAAAGTCTGTGAAATGTTAATAGGTGTATAGTTGTTTGCAAGAAGCTCTTAAAGATCTGTCATTAGTGACAAACCATTTTGTAGAAATACAAACTGTTTTAAAGACAATTGTGTGGAATGGAAAAGATCAAACATAATTTGCACAGTTAATCTTACTACAAATAATTTGTTAATAATTCTTAAAGATATATAGGAACACAGCACTAAATGCATTAAGCTATTATTATTGGCATAACTAAATGCAAGGGAAAGAGTTAAACAGATTAATGAATAGAATAAGCCTGCAAAGTATATGATATTTAATATCATATATAACATTTTAAATTATTGATTATCTCAATATTTTGTTTTTCAGGATGATCTGAGGGATTCATTTCTTCAGCAAAGAGTAGGAGTTCTTTTTTCATCAATTCATCAATTTTTTTTCATCAATTTGAAGATATTCTAATCTTAATCATGGTATCATTTGCTTCATTTTTTAAAAAATATGATAATAGCAATTACATAAATAAGGAATATTGCCAAGTAAGTATTAAAATACAATAGCTATATTTGTTGTGCAATGACAATGGGACCATGAGTGACATGACTTGATAAAAAGAACATGATTTATTTCTTTTGAAGACATTTACTTTCATGTTGGCTCATACATTTGCTCTACCAACATAGTTAACGCTTACTAGAAGAGCTAGAATCATTCAACTGCCAGTATCCAGTGGCTGAACTTAAAGCAACCCACTGAAATAGTTCAGTAGTTCCCAAACCGCCTTAACAATGTGAGTGACTTTCAGTATTATAAAGCTATGTGTACTCATATATATTGTATAACTATACAGATATTATTTCTATCTCTTCTATATAGTTAGCAAATGTTTTAGAATTATTTTTTTTTTAGGGAAAAAGCCCCAGTTCTCCATTGCAACATTTATTATATACAAATATACAAATGTATCACACATGCACACACACACACACATACATACATATATATATATATGTATATACACGCACAAATATATATACAGTAAAAGCTGTTATTTGATAAAATAATATTGGATTTTTCTTTCTTGCATTTTCTCTCCTCATGTCTGCACTCCTCACAACTCCATGTAGGGATGCCATGATATGTTTGACTCGGTCCTGCACCTGGGGAGGAATAACCCCAGACACCAGTACAGGCTGGGGACCGACCTTCTGGAGAGCAGCTCTGCAGAGAGGGACCTGGGTGTCATGGTGGACGACAAGTTGACCATGAGGCAGCAGTGTGCTCTTGTGGCCAAGAAGGCCAATGGGATCCTGGGGTGCATTAAGAAGAGCATCTCCAGCAGGTTGAGGGAGGTGATCCTGCCCCTCTACTCAGCCCTGGTGAGGCCACATCTGGAGTATTGTGTCCAGTTCTGGGCCCCACAGTACAAGAGGGATGTGGAGATGCTGGAGAGAGTCCAGCGCAGGGCCACAAGGATGATCAGGGACCTGGAACATGTGCCCTATGAAGAGAGGCTGAGGGAGCTGGGCCTGTTCAGCCTGGAGAAGAGAAGGCTGAGAGGGGACCTGATCAGTGTCTATAAGTACCTCAAGGGAGGGAGTGCAGAGGATGGTGCTGGCCTCTTTTCACTGGTGGCCACCGACAGAACTAGAGGTAATGGCCATAAACTGAAGCACCAAAAGTTCCACAGGAACTTAAGGAAAAATTTCTTTACTGTGAGGGTGACAGAGCACTGGAACAGGCTGCCCAGAGAGGTTGTGGAGTTTCCTTCTCTGGAGATCTTCAAAACCCGCTTGGATGCAGTCCTGTGCCTAGGTGACCTGCTCTAGGTGACCCTGCATGTGCATGGGGGTTGGACTAGATGACCTCTAGAGGTCCCTTCCAACCTCAAGCATTCTATGATTCTATGAAAATCTGGGATAGGACTTGAGACCTTGTTGGCCAGCCTTTCCCATTGCTTCCTCAAGCTGCTTGATGTTTTCCCCATCCAACAGCACCCTGTCAGGTTCAGACTGCCTGAACCCGTGTATACAGCAGCACAATCCATCTCCATACCTATATTTCATTTGGGTTGCTTCCATCATGTCCCTGATGTCTGATCAAAAGCTCTTTCTACAAAGGAAATCTGTAGGTCTACTTTAAAACCAAAAGAATTGACCAAACAAACACAGACGTATGCACAAGGCAACAAAGAACATGCAGGGACAGAGTTTTGGGGATGAATGTCTGTTCTCTGTGTGCGTGTGTCTGTGTGTATGGCAGCGTGACTTTGAGAAGTCATATCTTCTCCACACTGCTAACGTTGCATCTCCCAAACAAGGTATACATCAGCTTTGCATACTTATATTCCCTGTCGTAAGCCAAAAATATTTATTTTACTTAGGTAAAACACATTTCTTTCTCACCCATTGTCACCAAAGCCACAGGTAAAAGACATGTTTCACAGTCAGTGTTTAAAAAGAGATGCCCAGGAAGTGTACAAGTCACAAGGTCATCTAGAAGCCATTGAGTGGGAGAAATGTTCTCTCTGGACTGCTCAGAAATCTGGCTGTACTCATCTATGAGATGAGGTGAGAATAACATCACAAGATTTTGGAGGGACACGCGATGGGTGCATAATTACCTTTCATGGCATCACGATACCAACAAATTTGCATCCATTGTGTGGGCAGACACAGTTCCAGGAGGGACATCATGAGAAAAGGAAAATTGAGGGAGTCCCTGAAGGCATTGCCAGAATTCTTAAACAGTGCAACTGAGGAATAACACAGTACACTGAAGGTTTTATGTGCTGAAGCACTAGGCTATTTGGCCTGAAGGGTTGTGTCAGCGGTGTAGTAGTGGAATGACACAGCATGTTGTGGTACCAAACCCAGGACTCATCTACTGCCAATGTTGCTGTCCACAGTGACAAACAAGTAGGGAAAAATCTGCCAGGAAACATTCCAATATTATGGGCCAAAGGAAACATGGGAAGTGGAACAATTTCCTAGGAGCAGAGTCAAAAGATAGCTTATGAGGAGAAGTATCCATTTGGAATTAATGGATACATTTGTGTTTGCATACACAGGGAAAATTTTACTTACCAAATGTCCTGCATAGCAGGAGTTGAAAAGGACAATTTTGGAAGGAAAATCTTTATTAATATTTTGGTGGCACGTCTTTGAGAAGACTATACTGTGTTACTTAGTACTTTAAAAGAAAGGTCTGCTTCTATGTCACAATACTATGTAAATATTTGAATTTAAATCTGAAAACACTGAAATATGATGGCTAGTAGTTCTTCAAAAATAATTCAAAAGAATGTTCAACAGGCACATGCACAAAATCAGGCTAGAAGAAAATTGCGTTTTTCCCCCATCCTTTACAGTTCAACATATGATAGAGAAGAGCCATTGTGTCAACTTCTGAGAAAAGGAAAAACTCCAACATTTAATACTCTCACATAGAAATTTGTGCTTGAATGAAAGACCTACAAATGTTGTGCCTTCTTTCCCTATGCTTCATCAGCTAGAAGATGTATGACAACTCTGGAGAAACAGTCTCCTCACACCAAAGAGAGTGTTGATTCAAAATCTGACTGGCTCAGGGAAACATGAAGTTTGCCTGTAATTCTCTCTGATATTCCACCTGTACAGTGCCAGCTAGAGCACATCTAATCTAAAATATTATTGCTAGTGGCAATAAGGAAAAAAAATCTTGCCTGGTGCTTCTCTTGTCAGAGCTCATTAATCTCTAGTTGTATGCAAGGTGAAAAGAAATTGTAATTTTCTGTCATGTATGAATCCAAGATTTGTTTTCAAGCTGTCATGAAATTCTTGCCTTTTTCAGTTGCAATTAAAAGAATTTGCCACTATGAAGCTTGTGGTGCTCATGATGGCTGTGCTACTGGTGAGTTTAGATTCCTAACATATGCAGACTGGGTATTTTAGAGAGCTTTAAAAGCACTTACTTACTTCTTTGACCATACAGGTAACTCAAGCATCTTTTTAAGGTAACAAAAGCACCTTCTGCTTCTCTAGGTACCTACTTTTAGATATAACTTGGATGCCTCACCTACAGAGACCTTGGAATTAACTTCGAGCCTCACTCTTAGGCTTGGCTCTGACTGTGGATGATACGCCTGGGTAAATCACCAACTCCATGTTATATTAATCTATATTAAAAAAAGCATTTAAAGTATAGTGCTAACAAAGAATTTGTTCCAGCCATTCAGTAGATATATGATTTTGGACAAGCCAGAAAGCTTTCTCGGCCTCTGAATACCCATTTGGGTTTGATTTATGACAAAGACTATATGGTCAAAAATGCTAATGAAAATAAATAATTATTATAAAGTTCTATGGAGTACTCAAGCAATTTAAAAATTAAGCATAATGACTTTGAAGGTCATATATGTATGTGTTTGGATTAATACCACAATATTTTCAGCTACTGATAACAGCTATATAGCAAGAAAATACAGATAATGAATCTTTTCATATTTTTTTTTAGAAACATACACTAGTTTGTTATTGGACAAGTAAGCATTAAAATACCCTAACGGTGAACCTCTTGCCCTTCGCTGAGGATGTCTGTGGAGAGTCAAACAGGTTGCTAAGTGGAAAGATTCTGCAGAGAGCAAAATAGGTGTACAGAATATGGAGCCCAACTAGCAAAAGTAGAGAAATACCAATTAAAGCTGCCATAAAAGCATATCATCCGTAGATGCCCTTTTTCAATTACAGAGGGAAGATCAAACTTCTTTAATTCTAACTGAATCCTGTATTTCCACCATAATTATCTAACTTGGTTTCCCATGAAGCTCTCCACTTAATCAGCATGAAAGCCTGAAGCTTTCTGGTACTGATCCACAGGACAGATTTGCTTCTGTTCTCTCTATATTAGCAAGTGCTACAGCTGTAGAGGAGCAGGTTAAGGACTTTGGCATCCACA
This sequence comes from Tinamus guttatus, assembly GCF_059628265.1. NCBI lineage: Eukaryota > Metazoa > Chordata > Aves > Tinamiformes > Tinamidae > Tinamus > Tinamus guttatus. The sequence continues at coordinate 1,824,485 of NW_028288592.1, read as the reverse complement.
CTATACGTACTTCAAAGGAATCCTGACCTCCATTTTAAACTTTGTTTTTGTTTTATCCAAAAAGAACACATTCAAGTGCTCAGAGATTTCTCTGTAATATGAATGAAAATATGGTACTTGGGAATGACTGGAAAATTTGTTTCCTGAGAACACAAGCAAATCAACCTAAAAACAAATAGAGAGTGTGTGCCTATCTCTTCAGCCCTTGCACAGCACTTTTGGTAAAGAGGACTCCTAACTAATATGAAAATAAGCAACACTATTTCTCATGTGGAAGTCATATACGAAATAAAAAATGAAATGCACTTCTGGAAGGAAAACTCTAACTACATATTTGCAGTGGCACAGATATGCCTTTTCAAAATAAGACGGCAGATTTTTTTTTTGTCCAAAACACTACACATGCAAGCATCACTTGACCATCATCCTTTTTTAAAAAACTGATTAGAAATGAACTTTTGTAACTTGGCAAGTAACAATATGAAACATAAACCTCATATTTTCCATAAAAATAAGGATCTATTTCTACATACTTCCTTCCTTTCCTCTCCATAGGCAACGACAACCTTCCAATTTTTTTTTTATTCAATAATTTCCAGTGTCACAACAACCAAGTAACTTGGATCTCCAAACAAATATTTGATTTTTGTTCCACTGCATTGTGTATAACATTAAATTTTTGCATTATGTTCTTATTGGAAATTTTATTCATCATTCTGAAAGACTGACCTTATTTCTATCTTTTCCTTGTGCAACATCTAACTTTTGTTTCTGTGCTTTTCAGGGGATGAGAAAATGAAGAACAAAGGCCATCTTAAGATCTGTTGTGAGTTATATGCTAGTTTTGTGGTGTTATAAAATGATAAGGCAAACATTTCTGTCACCGAAGGAAAGATGTAGTCTTTCTTTCAAACGTTGCTGCAAACTTCAAGTGCAGCTTTGCACCTGCCGTTCACATGACTTTAGTTTGGTCACTTAGCAGCCTACAACTTTCCAAACCAACAAACTATTCAGAAATGAATATATGTGTGAGTATCTGAAGGTAGGTGATTGCCACTGGGAGTACATTAACTTGCTGTCATATCATGAAGTTAGGAAGAAAACAATCTGGGCAAAAGTTTAGGGGTGAAAATTCTACATGAGGAGTTGGTGAGGAATCGTACATGAGGAGTACAGCTACATATAGACATCACTTGATTGAACTCTGAGACTGTATGAGTATATATGCTTAAATATGAGTATATATTTATTTTGTCACTTTGAATAGCGCTCATACCACAGAGCATTTAACGGAAAGGGCATTGAGCAATCAAAATGCAGAAGCAGGTCTTGAACACTTTTTGTTCTTTTCTTTCTTTCCTAATGACAGCAAATTTTCTTCGATGAGAGCTGAAGTCAGACCTGCAGGATCTGTCTCCATCTCAAAATCTTTCTTGTCAGAAAAAAATAAACATCCTGTCTTCTTCCTTGTCAGGGAATTTTATTCATAGTCATTGACAGACCTGAAAGCTAGAAGCTTTATTAGACCTAGAGACTGAAAAAAATGGCTTATTTTAATTTGTCTTAAAGCCCAGAGCTGTCAGTAAGAGCTTCTCTGTCTGAGGGGGTAGCCTTAGGACATCTTTTGTCTGGGCAATAAGTAGAATATAGAGGTACAAGAAGAATATGTATATACCTAAGGAGTATATAGTACATTCCTCATCTACCTATAGATCTCTTTGTCTAGGAAGATCTGAGAATTATGTGCAATCTGCATTAGCAACTATTAGCACCCCTGAACAGGGAAAATAATCCTTTACTTAAGTTTGCAATAGAAAAATGTGAAGATAATAGAATTGCTAAGGCTATACTTTTGGAAAAAAATAAAATAAAATAAATAAAATATTGTTAAATTGTTTCTACCGAGCCCTTTAACTGATAGTTGAATTTTGCTATTCCAAGTGACATTTAGAGTTTGTGAGTTCACTATAGACTCAAAACTTCTTGAGGCTTTTCAGACTGTGAAACACTTAGCCATCCCCTGAAGATTTCTTTTTTTGCTGTAGAGTTTTCAAAATGACTGATACAAAATTCTCTACTGTTTTCTCTTCCTAAAGTCAAAGGAGCCTCTTTGTTTAGAAGTGCTGATATTGATAAGTTTCTTTCAACTCAGTTTCGAAAGATCCATAGTAAGAAAGGTCTTAATTCTGCTGAAACTGACAGCTTGAAGAACCTTCTCACTTTTCTGGCATACCTGAAGTTTGTCCCCTACTTCTTAGGAAAAAACATCATCATAATAATCCTCCTTGTGTTTGAGAAGTAACTGACATAAGTCTAACAGCCTAACAGATTTGGGTTAGATGGTGATATTCACACTGTCTCCTAGAGATATCTAATTTAGATCACGCAGAGCCTCCAAATTCACAGCTCCTGGGCACCGCTTCACTCCTTTGATATTGAATGGGCTTAGAAAAGTGTTGAAGGAAGTACTGCTGCCCATCTTTTGCATGATCAGCATAACTGCATGTTCATAATTACTGCACTCTTGCACAAGAAAATGTTCAGTGTCACAGGTCACTGCTCTGAGAGGCCTGGGAGAGGTGAACAACACCAGGACAAAGCAGGTCACTTCTGCTTTGAAAGCTGAGCTCCCTAGAAAATAAGAGTGTAGAAGACCGATGCATCCAGAAGGAGCCAGATTCTGCAGTTCATCATGAGGAATTTCTCAGAGATAGTGGGAATCATCTTTACCTTCTCTCAGTGATGCTTAATCATTTTACTTGGTGACTCTGCAAGGTAAAATTGAGATCTAGCCTACTTGCAACCTGGCTACCAAGTCTTGAGAATGTCCGTCTCGTAGACACAACTTTTCCAAGCGTTCAGATCCAAATAACAGGTAGTGTCATTAATAGTACTCAATAGGACTCAATAGCCCCCATAATATGCTCCTGAGCAAAAGCCATTTTACATTGCATTGACTGCTCAAAGGCAGCTGGTAGTGGGAATTCAATACATTTATGTTCACTTCATATTGATGTTATATTCACTTTATATTCACCTTTTCATTGCTGAAAGATGCAAAAAGGCCTCAGCATAATCAGGAATGATGTCAAATTTTGTTTTGTTTTCCTACAGTATTTATTCAGAAATTAGAAAAAAAAATAGCACACAGATACAAAATTGCATTTTTGACATAATGAACAGACAGGACATCTCTAAGGAGTTCAATTAGCAAATCTGAAATTCTCAATACTTATTCACATGCTTTAAGGTGAATCAGGTAATCAGATATGGAAAAAAAAGCTCCTAAAGGTTGTCATACAAATAACACTCATTGGAACAGAACTCGCATGTTTTGGATGGCTTTTTGTTGTTCTTTTTTTTTTTTTTTTTTTTTTTTTGACATTGCTAAGCTGTATTTTCCTCTTACCATGACTATTTCTTCATGGATATATGTATAAGATGGGACTAGAAAATTAAAGTGGAATTTTTTTTTCTCCCTGTACAGAAACCCGGTTTCATGCTCATTGATACCTGAGGCTGTTCTAAACCAGCATCTCTTACTTAGATTGCAAGAGTCAAATTAATATTTCCTAGCATTTCTGAATTTCCACTGCCATCCTCTTTCCAAGTGCAGTCTTATAGCACAAGACTTTCTCTGTCCACATCCTTCGATAATTGCTATCTTTTACTGTGACTGAATTGTCCAAAAGGGAATGAATTTCTCTGCCAAGGCAGTCCTGCTTCTGATCTGCCGTGTCTGATATATCAAGATGCTCTGACATTCACAGTTCTAAACTTTAGCTATATAATTTGACATATGTGAAGCCAATTATAAAATCTATGCATCCAATTATTCAACACATGCACTTTTATAACCTACTAATCTATCACAGAAAATGAGGCATTTGCAAGAATATCTGATAATATATAAGAAAAGATTTGGTCAGAAATATATATAGACGGAGACTGGAATGAGGACCTAAAATTTTATACATAAGTTCTGAGTATTTACATCTCAGAAAAATAGTGTTTTATCCAAAACTAGTTAAAAATCTCTACTATGTGAAATGATATATCACATCACCACTCAAGTGCAATTCTATTTATTGCTTATAAACATACCCTGGTGTCTACTTCCCAGAAATATTTTATGAAAAAGCTTTCTGTAAGTATTTAAAGGTCATAATTTATCCACTATTGCTTTATACAAGTGTTCATATACAAGTGTTATACAAGCCTAATTTATGTGCAGGACATATTCAGACGCCCCTTTTGAGCTAATTTATTCTTTAAGAATATTAAGTATATTTCACTATATTCAATTGCAAAGCCTACTGTTAAATGATGGACCTTTCCTAAGACAAGATATTATGGAATAAGGATGGGTCTGAATTAATATTAACTCAAGTTACAACAAGAGTCATGCCAGTGATTATCAACAAAAAGACTGTAATAGTTACAGAGCTGAAGCATAGGAAGGAGTTCTTCACTACTCTCTAACATGACCTTGATCATGAATCCTTGACTCTGGATGCACAAATTTTAAAACAGCTAGTCAGGCCGTAGTCAAAAGTTTCTCTTTTGACTGTATATCTTATGTTTCAATCACTTTTCTCACTTTGTAATTAGCATCTAATTTCCTCCTATAATAACAAATACAAAACCCAGCAACACTCACATTGTGTGTGTGTGTGTTTGTATGTGTGTGTACACATATATATACACTACAGGGAAAATATCATTACAAAATTAACTCCTGACAGCCATTGTGCAGTTTCCACTTGTGTTGCACTTTCATCAATGCAAGGTTTCCTAGTACCTCAGGCCCTAGAAAAATGTTATCCATTTCAAGACCACAAGGCTCCACGGAGTCCTTCACAAGCCTGAGAGAAGACCAGCACTTTCCTGAGCGTCATCTTGCCATCATCATGCTTCACCCATCACTTTACATTCATTTTCTTATTGAGGAAAAACAGTCTCTTACTTGTTTGGCTCTTTATTATAACTCTGGTGAGGTGCAGGTCTGCTACACGATAAGTGTCTGGATCGCAAGAATATTGGCAAAATCAGAGGTAATTGTAACTCTGTTTACCTGTAATTATTCACTTTCACTGGACGAGACTGAGAATATGTCCTGCTGATTTGTGTTGCCTGCAACATTTAGACTTTCTTATTTTCTTCTAGCTATAGCCTCTGATTTTGCTGGTAATGTCATTGAGGAAGTCTTGAGTAATTCCATTAATATCTTCAATACCTTCATATAGCCCTTGTTGTTGTCTTTTGCTTTCTTTTGTTTTGTTTTGCAATCAAAGCTAAATAGTAAAGTACAACAGGGTTCTACTATTACGATTATGGTTGTTTTTCTATCAAGAATCGCAGTTTTTTTTCTCATCAGCACTGGCTACAGTGGGCATAGAAAAATGTCAGCCTGAGGAGGGGACTTAGATTTTAGGCGAGTTTTTGCAGAATTATACAGAAAACAAATTTAACATACTAGCAGTAGCTGATTCAGAAAAGAAGCAATTTCTGATTAGGCAGGGGTAGCTAGACGGATTGCCCGTATCAGCTGATTCCTATTTGAAAGACTTGAATGTCTGTGGAAAGACAAAATAAGACTAAATGCCTTTGACTAAAATCTTATCAAGAGCTTTGATCTGGAGAAATTGATTCACTCATTTAGTGGGTGTTTGATTCAGTCTCTCTTTTTACTGTGATTTCATGGCTGCATGCATTCCATGAAATAAAAATGGTTTAGAAAGCAGAAAATGTCAGCAGATTTTGTTCCCAAAGCCTCTACAACACATAAATGACTGCCTAAGAAGGCAAAGGCTTAGATGAATCATAAGAAAACATGCTCTTAAACATAGAAGATTCTCTTCTTAAGCTGAGCCCCCAAAAGTGTGATTTTTCCCTTTCCTTTCTAACTATTCTGTATCCAGAGTTTGGATGTTGAGGCTGCAGCCTGCAACAAACTTAAAATGTTACAAAAAGAAATAAATGGCTTTCCTCCAAATGAATCCCAGATGATGCCAAGGGGAGGAAGATTTATGTATATGTTGTATAAATATTTAATGATATGGCCCAAAACCTACCGCCACTTGGCAAAAAGGCATTTATCATCCCTGTGAAATATGACTGCGGAGTCAATAAGACTAAAGGATGTTAATGACCGCCCGTGAATTGTGTTGTTAGTCATTAGATGGTTTTTCACTTCTGATTGGCTGAGTCATCTCTGACATCACAGTCCCACCAAATTTTCTCTGAAACAGACTAGAAATGGGTAATTTTAAAAAAAAAACTCTCTAAAATGGAGGCACGAAATATCTGGACAAGATAGGCATGGTATTGAACTAAGGTAAACCTTGCATGGGAATTTCACAAGTGTGGTGCTCTTGAAATTTTTGATGAAAGCAAAGGATATATGTGTAGCACTATGAGAGAACTACAGAGAGCTTCACAAACTCTCCAAGGCAAACGTTTGAAATAAATTTCCTTTATCTGCCTGAAAAGTCTGACTTTTGCTGAGCTGACCTTCAATATGGTGTGGTTTTGATGAATATTCTTCCTAGAAAGTTGTTAAATTCAAAGTCTTTACATGTCCATTGAAATCTGTGAATAATGGATAAGCATCTAAATGGGAAAATATGGCTATTCAGTTAAGTCTGTGGAGTTCAAGTGGACATACAGTGGGCTTTAAACTGCTACTTAGAGCTGAAATTACTCCTCGTAGTTCTGCTAGTTCCTCAAAAGGTAAACTGCACCGCAGTTGCATACCTATACAGAGTTTATTTTCTTGGAGCATATATTCAACGCACCTGGCAAAGCAGAAAAAGGGAGCCTCACATTTCCTATCTTCAGAAACAACACAGATATATCAACCCAGACTCCCAAAGCACCACTGTGGATGACCAGAGGAAAATGTGTATCGCTTGCATGCTATGCAGGATTGGGTCTCTTGGGTCTGCAGCACTCAGAGGATGCGCCCATCTTGTCCCAGGACATTGCATTCTGCTCTTCCCCTATTTCCACATTCTACATGACAGTCAGAATCAGGAAATTAAAGCAATTAATGGAGTATTAATGGAATTTCGCAGACCTCGATCTTCTTCTCAGTTCTAATATTCTGAGCAGGACATATTGATAATTTGGTTCTATAATACAGATTTATTTTTAAGAACTACCAACTGCAGATACTACTTTTATTTCCAAGTGGTTTCCTTGTATGTCCTTCCACTTTTCTTCCATTCCTTAACTTTCCACTCACTGCCATTTGGACTATAGATTGGTTGATAAGTTGCCTCAGTCACTGAGGACATTAACAAATTCTAATTGGTTGTGTAATAGGAGCAGACAGCAGTACAATATTAAACCACTTCTGAAGCACCTATTTTCTGTATGCAAATCAGACAGAAACAAATGTTTGGCCCCAGCTGGGTGAAATGTCCCATTTAGAATTCTTTTCCTCTTCTTTGTTCTTTGATGTTCTGCAAATGAGCTTTAGAACTCCACTCTTCACACAATTCAATTTTACAGGCCCATTATCTGAGATATAATGTGGAGGTTAAATATATCAGGGCAGCCATTATGTGAAAATAATTAACAGTAATGAATAATGCACTAATTCCACTGATGAGAGATGGTTATATGTGTAATGAAGTGTTGGGGCAGCCCTGACAAATGAAATTAAAATATTTAAACACTGTTTTATGATATTACTTTGCTCATATAATTTCCTTTACCTACAATGAGCCACTTCGATTATCGTCATTATCTTGACAGCTCTGAAGGATGAAATAGTGCAGGTTAATGTGACAGCGATTAGTCAGAGAGAAAATCCATCACATAAAGCAGAAGAAAGTGAGGGAGAAAGGTCTCTACACTTTCCTGTTTCAAACATGAGAAGAATGATACTATCAACATCACTTCAATATTAAATGGATAGAATTATCTTGTCATTCATTTACAGCCTCTGAAGAACTACTTATTTGTACCTGCAAAGGAAAGGTCAGCCTTTCTTAATCATCCATAAAAATATGTTGATGGATTCCTTATATCAATAATGGTGGCAGAAACAGGGACAGGAAACAAGCTAGGAAATTTAAAAGGAAAGCACTCTAAGATTTGTGTTCAGATATTTTCCTAGTTTTATATTTTTAGGTTTTGCTTCACACGATTGCATGATCTTCAAAAAATGCACTATTGAAAAAAAAAAAAACCCGTGTTCATATTTAGGTACCAAAAGTTGAGCTAAATTCAGATTCAAGTAACCACATTACACCCATTTGCGAGAGTACAGAGCCCACATGGTTTCAGAGACATTGGTAGGCAGGTGAAACCAGACTCTTGCAGATATCTGGTGTTTTACAGCATCACTCAGCAAAGTAGTCCCACGTGAGCAGTTATGGCCCCACATCAAGGATCCTCAGGGAGGAATTAAGCTGAAAGCTGTCCCAACCGGTTCTGGAGAGAAATATGAAGGAGCACATGGAGATCAACCCCTTGAACTGAGAGGCCAGTTAGAACATGCATGTCCAGGACACTGAGAAGCTCAAGAGAAGAAATGGTTTTCCTTTCCTAGACAGGAAACAGCCTTATGATTCCAACACCTAATGCCTTCAATTGAGATGCAATTTCACAGTCCTCATTTGGATAGATAAGAGTTGAGAGTTGAACCCCTTATATCTCAAATGAAGTCAGAGATTTAATTCTTCTTAAGAGTTTTAGTGAAGGCATAGAGAAATGCTCAGTAGCTCTGGCATTTTCTTCTGATGCAAGTCATTCAGGTTCAACTTCTTTCTTTAAGACACTTGGAACTCAGTCACCTGTTTGAGGGGAATTGTACTGGTTTAGGGGACTCATGAACAGAGAAGGTAGGGCAGAGGACACAGAGGAATTCCTCTTTTGAAATGCCACATGAAGGTCTCACAAAAACCTGTGCAAAAACTCAGTTCACTGTAAATGGTATCTTTAACTGGAAAAAAAAAAAAAAAAAAAAAAAGATTAGAGAACTAATAGAGAACTAAGGACCCAGCCAGACTAGGGCTGCAAGGATGCACCTTGTTGTGAAAGGATGGAGTGCATCCAGCACAGCAAATCTTGTTGTTTTCACCTAAATAAGATTGCAACTTTTCTTCCTGTCACCCTCAGGTAGGAACCTGAATTTTAGCAACACTGAAAGGAAGAGGTAGTAAGAGTTTGTACTTTAATCTTCTCCAGGGCATGTCTTTGCACCCAGCAGTGATATCAGTGCAGGGAGGAGACCTGAAAGGTGAGCAAGGCACAGACTCCACTTCCAAATGAAGCTGGTTAAAAGGGGGCAAGCAATGAAGAGAGGGAAGAAATCAGCAATATATCAGTAATTTGAAGGCTCTGCTCTCATATCCTTCTTCACAGTGCATGTCACTCCTGTTGAAGTGCGTGGGACTGCACACAGAATAGAGCGCAGGATGAACAGGAGGAACATCCTCCCTCATCGAGGACAGTGGCTCTGCAGCACCTCTGCTCACACCATCCCACTCTGTTATGACATGGTTGAGTCTTACAGTTTGGGGAAGATAACACACTCAAGCCCTGCATAAAATTTCTTGTTTACAAGCTATGGCTCATACAGGTTATGCACAAGGAACTTTTTTGAGGTAAAACATTTGGAAAAAAAACACCTCATTCAAATTCCAATGATTCTTTCATTTTGCTAATTTTAAAATACAATTTACTTCATTTATCGGACAATGAAGTGCCTCTGTAATAAATCTAACATTAAAAAATCATTTCCAGCAAATTACTCCAATAAAATCAATGAAGGTCAGGCTCAGCTGTAGAAACAAATAAATTACCTGCTATTGATAGGGTAGGCAGACTTAATTGTCATTTAGAAAGGCTAAGAGGGATAAAGAAATCTAATGGAAGAAATACATCTATACAGAAAAATGAGAAAACGGTGAAAGTTTTACCCTGACAGCTCCCATCCATAGGATTGACTCAGTCCCTGAGCAGCAAAGGCAGTTGTTTTAACTCCCAGTAGGACACTGGTATGTGCTTTGGATATGTCAATATTTACCTGTATCTGTGTTACCTTCTGATCTTTTTACCTTTCATATATTGAAACTTCCAAACAGGATTGCTGGTAATAGGAAATGAAGAATTGATAGAATTGAACAATCTCATCCTTAGATTTCTCAGCCAGGTTAAAAGCAGTTTGACCTAGTTCAGGCTTTGAAGTACTTCCAACTATTAAAGAAATATAAAGCTGGACATTTGCTAGTGGGATTTGCCATTCTCTGACAACAAAATAATGATTTTGCAGTTAAGCTCCTCTTTGTAAAACAACATCCTATTTATTTGTTTTAAAAGGTGCCCAGATGTTGCTGTGAGGCATGTATAAGTGGTAGTACCCTGATGCATTTCAGCTCTAGTAGGGCAATCCATTGTTTTAGTTTTCAGCATGTTTTTTAAAAGCATTTTGAATTTTTTGTGCTTCTTCGTATTTTCTGCTTTCTAATAAGGAAAACTAAAGAAACCAAAGTGCCCAAAGAAATCCAGAAGTTCCATAATTTATGAAAACTTATGGCAAGGAAATTTAATTTAACCTCCTTGAGAATACAAATCCTGTCCTGGAATACAGCCCAGTGATACAACTAGATATAAAGGTTCAGCCTTGGAACACTTTAAATGCTTCTGTGGTGAGGACACAAAATGTCCTCTGGGAATGCAGCGTTTCCAAGACCTTGCAGAACTGAACCCCATACTCTTGGTTTGGAGTGCCTTGTTACCCTAAGAGAACAGATGACCTTATACACATCAATTCTGCATATTAATGCAGCACAGGAATTTCTACTATGGACACTCTAAATAAAATGTTCAGAGTAAATCAAACTTGTCTTACTATTTAATGATCATGGGGGAAGCAGAAACCAATGGAATTCTGACTTGATCAAATACAACAAAGAAAAGGAAGCACTTTGCGGAGTTGGTCCAGAGGTGACTACAGCATAACTAATGCGTGGCTGCAGCAATGTTTGCAGTAAGTGATGGATTTAAGCATGTCATCTGTTGACAGGATCTGTTGACAGATTGCTAAAGTATAAAAGCAGACTGGACATCTCCTTGAAACAATTTGTTCATAGAAACACTAACATGTAGCTACATGATGGTCAGAACCCCTCCTACATGAGAAAATCTTCAGGAATATTACCTGGCACTTCGCCCTGCTGAAGTAGTCTGTTAAAATCACATGCTAATGAACCACATGTGGCCAGCCTCTGAATGGAATTGAAAGGTCTCAGCCCTCATTTAACTCTTGTGAAATTATTAATTTTTTTTCTATTCATAGCTATAAGGACCATTTCTCTCACATTTAAATGATTGCACATTTGTTTTTTTTTTCCTTCAACTTTATGTGAATTCAGTGAAAATGTGAACTTATTTCATTCGTGGAAGTCCACTAATGCACTTTCATTCTCTCCAGCAGCTGATTCTAAACTGTTCAGCCAATAATAGACTGATGCCTACTGTAAGAAATGCAAAGATCACTTTAAAAATATTTTTATGTTTGTTTGTATTTTTCCCTCAAAAAACAATGTGTTTTCAGCTTACAGTCGTTTTTTTCTCCCCTTTTAGCTCTGAAATGAATTAAAACTTGTCTCAAGGTATTATGTCAGTACACCTTCTAAATCTGATACAATCTGTGCAGAAGGAACTACGCTGCAGCAGAGGATGTGAGGATATCTGGAGCATCCTATTTCTCCAGTGACCGCAGTTCTCGTATCAGTTCTCAGTTCTCATATCAGGTCTCATATCAGACTAATTAGAAAGTACTGAACAACCTGTACAATCAGGTCTGGTAGCACAGAGTCCTTAATTCATAGTCTGACTGATCTAAAAATGTTTGCACTACAATACATCATAGAGCAATTTTCAGGCCTCAGATGATTCAGATCTGAATTTTACTCACTTTCCTGGGAAAGCCATTTCTCCTTTCTAAGTAAAAGCTAACATCCTTGTCACACCAGAAGTGCGTGGACTTCCCTGGTGAGGCTTTTTACATCCTTTGCTGAAAAGAATAAGGTAAATAGCCATTATTTAAATAACTTAATTAAGTTTATCAGCAGTTACACAAGTTTTCTAGTCCAGCATCATCTACTATTACAACAATAAACCCATAGGTATATTTTTCAATGAACTAACAGATCAATTTCCCTCTCTTCTCTTTATTTTTTTCCCTCTACTCTCTTTCCTAGTTGGCTGAAGGTTTCTTATAGCAAAGTCATTTAGGGTTAGCTGATAAAACTTAGAACTGGATTTGATGCCCTAGCTCTTGATAACTTGTAAAGGAGCTTGTAAAGAATGTCATTGCCACCTGCACCTACATAGGGTTGATGTGGAAGACACCCATCTTCCGATTTTTTTTTTTTGATTCCACAGCCTCACAGTGTAGAATCCTTTTCACACAAGCAACTGGAATTTCCCCTGATGCATCTTCTCTCTGACTCTGCCTTAGTTTCCTTCATAATTAGAAGAATAAAAAGACATTTTTGGGGTATCAGTCACCTGATAAGTTGTAATACTGGTTTTAGATATATTTAGGGAGTCTACAGTTACTATCTGACTCAGATGTATCTCAGTGGTACCCACATATGGCCAGATGAGCCCCATTAATGAGCATGCTTAGCTTCATGGTGCTTCTAGTACACTATTGCAGAAATAACAGTACATGTAATTCTAGAAACAAGTTTTCAAAATTGCTGTACTCGGCATCTGAACACTAAAATCTTGTACGGTCTGCTAGCCCACAGACAACTGCTCCTTTAGAGCTTTCAGTGGCCAGAGAAGATGATAGGTTTTGAAGGAGAAGCAACGCTCAAGTGATCAAATTTACTGAGGAGTGACCAAAATGACCTAGAAGATGAAGCCTACCATATCGTGGAAGCTTTAACTGAGGAGTGACAGGGAACCCATCCATATAGTTGAGTTTGCTAACACAATAATCCTTTGGGGAAAGAATAATTCTTTAAAGATTTGTGCATTTTGAAAACACAGGGGAATATCATGGTCTATTGAAATGAAGAACAACAAAGTAAACCTAACCCAGCATTTCTGACATTATGTGACCTTCACAGTTGGCTCTAGCTTCTTTATGAGCCCAAATTTACATTAGAAGCAGTTGAACAAACTGTGAAAATGTCACCAGAAAAATTATTCCAAGGAGCCGTTTATCATTGCCCTGCTTGTTGTCCCAAGAGACCAGAATGGAAGACTTTCTGTCATCCAGAATGTCACATATTAAATTAGAATTTGTTTTTGAATTGACCACAGAAATTTGGATGAAAGTCCAAACAGCATGGAAAAACATGTAAGGAATATGTCATTTTTTTCACGCATTACTAGTGTCATTGGGGACTAAGCATTTCCAATACTCTAGAAGCACACATCAACAAATCTCACTTCACTCATGCCTACTCTCCTCTTGTCTGGTGTCCCTCTGATCTCTGCAGACCACATCACCTGCCATTGCTGCTATGGCCTCCTGAAGGATCTCAAAATATCAAGGTCTTTCACTATTCTCCTCTCTGAAGGTCTTGAAGCATCCTCAAAGGTCTACTCTCCCTCATCACCTCCTTTCTAATCTAATTTATCATTCTCTTCCTCTTTTCCCTTGAAGTGCTTTTTTTTCTACTTGGGCAGTTTTTCTACTTACAGCTACTACTTACAGAGTAAATTCTGCAGGATAAGGTAGGCAAGAATATCCATTTGGGGGTGTAATTCTTCATTACACTTAGCAAGAAGAAATAGCCTCTGCTACTGCAATGTTGCTGGAATTGAGGTGTATGAGACTGCATCCTCTGCCTACTCACCACTTTGGCCACATCTGAATACACTGACCAATTTCAGCTAAAGTAAAATAAAGATAAAGATTGCATTCTTTAAAGAAAAGGAAAGATAGGAACCATGGAAACATTCACCTTCTTCCTCACAGGGGAACAAGTAAGGGAACACATGCCTTATTTTTTTTTTGCTCCATGAAGAAGCATGAATGTACAATCAAGACAAATATCTATTGCTGAGGGGTGCTGCCTTTTGCTCTCCTGCAGAAGATACGAGACAAATTGCAGAATTCTGCCATAGGGAGGCAGTGAGGGCCCAGAGAAGACCTGAGAGCCCCCTAGAGGTGCCATGGTGTGAGGGACAGCCAAGGCATTACAGTGAGGATCGTACGTGAACAGAAGATTATCATAGTGAAAATGCAGGGAGGGCACAAAAAACAATCCAAAGGAAAGCAAACGCAGTTCCTCTACTGATGGATCAGAGCATAGGGCCTGTTTTTATCGAAAGTATCTTCTATTAGAGCAGAAAGTTGTTCCTGCAGAGAATTTGTGTGCCACTTTACAAATGTGTGTGCCCCATGGGCCCACCAAGAGCACTGAACTCCCTCTCAGAGGTCAAAAATACCAGTAATACAACAAAATTGCTGTGCAAGGAGGAATAATGCGTGTATTGATTTGTGCACTTGATGCCAATACCCTTGTGTGGTCAGTAAAACCAGAGGACATCCATTTAGCAACAGGCAAATGCCTTCACTTCCTAAACATAAATAACCAATACAACTCTAATCCTCTTACCTACAGTATAACGCCATTGGCCAGCTTAGTGGTAAAACATGAAGGCACAGCCTGGCCTCTAAACAGTGCATTACTTAAAAACAAATAAACTAAAATCAGCTAAGAAAATTACAATTATTGCAGAAAAAAAAAATCCATTCCTTAAGGCAGAAAGCTTTTCTCAATCTCCAACAAATATTTTCTCCACAGCACTCTTTCGTGCTTTACCAGAGATGAATGATGAATGTGCCTGGTGAGAGAAACTTTCTGATTTTCCCTTTTTCAGAGCAAACTATGTGTAAAGACATTGAACAAAGTAAAGATTTTATTTGGATTTTTTTACATTGATCAAAAAATCTTTCACTCGAAGATAGGAAATGACAATATGGACACAGACATTTAAAAACTGCATTTAGCTATGAAAAAACCCTTTCACTGAATAAACATTTAAAGAGGATCTCCATTTTAATTGTGCTATGTGAGTAAAATCATAGTTGACTGACTGATCTTAAACATGGGCAAACATTTGTTAACTCTCTTTCCTTACCCTAACTTTGGTGAATCTCTTTTCTTTAAAGTCAGGTCTTTGTTGACTCTTGTAACTTAACTGTTACGTGGGCCTTACAAGTTTCTAAAGTTTAAGTCAATTAACATGCAGTCATGTGTATGCAGACTTTTTAATAACTTTTGCTCTATAACAGGTGCAGTTATTTCTATCTCGCACGGTTTCTAACCAGCTTTTGTGTCTGCAGGCTGGTTAGGGAGCAGCTCATATGGAAGCATGGGCACATGTCCTACACAGTGCTGGTAGGAGCTGGACACCTTGGTAAGTGGAAGAGGAATGGGGATCAAGAAAAGACACCCATCCCCAACACTATCTAGCTGTTAGTTCTTTCCTAGCTCTGTTTTGGACTAGTGCAACTGGAAAAGTCTACTAATAGCAGGGCCAATCCCTAAGCGGGGTGGCAGTGAGCCTGTCCATTCCACTTGGCTCAGGGACCAAGGGTCACACCCCATCTGTCTTTCACAGGGCTGTGCAGTCATAGTCTTAGTGACAATCTCGGTTAAGCTTTGGATCGCCCTTTTTAATTTCATTTATTTATTTATTTATTATTCCCTTTTTATTTTGTACTGGTTCATGTTATGTTCTTTGATATTTTTACATATGGAATAGGATAGATTGTTTGCTGTAAAACAGGTACTTATTTCGGTTATATTCTCCAGATGTGATTTGTCCAGTGCACTCAAGGCCTTAAAATAAATATTAGCAATTACTATAACGTAATAAATAATTAATATAATATTAATTTACTACTCAAGCATCTTATAGTTCAACAGTATACCACAAAAAGGACAGAAATTGAAAACTGCCACACTGGCCAGGTCATCTGACTTTTCATGAGCTGTATCTTTTTCCTGGTGATAATCAGGAACAGAATTTTAGGAAGGAGTGTGACATATGGGACATGTACAGAACACCTTTCCCCCAGTATGTTCTTCCCATCTTCTTGTAGTCAATCATTTGGGACTTTTGAGCTGGAAAAATTATACAACCAAACATGTTAAAGAAGTCACAAGCAGTCACAAAAGAGCAGTAGCGAGGATATTGTTTCCATCTACCTTTAGGTGTCTACAATGTAGATGCCTACTATGAAGTACCTAAATAGGTTGTCCTGGAGCATTGCTCTTCTCAACTAAGCCAGATTTCTGCCCTAGGATGAAATGAATCTAGCCATGGAAGTGCCCTTTTTTCCTTCTGTTGGTTCAACGAGGAACTAGAGAGTAGGACAGACATTGACATCTGTGGTTGGTTAGGTGAATCCCACTCAGATTCCCCAGAACTCGGGTTCTTTAGCCAAATTGTACTTGTAGTTTGTCTGCTTGCCTGTCTGTTTGTCTGTAGTTCACTTTCTTTGTCAGCTAGTGGCAGATATTTAAAAAAAATGAATAAAATTTGCAGGAGTCATTATTTACCACATATATCAATGTCACTGTAGTATTTTCAATTATTCTTCTCTGCGGTAGCTACTATGAAGTTATGTGCAAAACAGAGTGGAAACGTAAATTAAACCTTGAACCTGAGTTTTCTTTAAAACAGCTCTGAATAATGCTAATGGGAAAAGAAACCAGAATTAATTAGATTTACTAAAAAATATATAATTGGCATATTAAGGTACATAATATTAATTATTATGAATATTAAGGCATAGGCATATTAGGGTGTACTGTGTATGACTGTAAAATAAACATAATACTGGACATTATAATTGTAAGACATTGTTCATTTTCTCTATATAATGTTTCAGGTAAAAAAAAAGTACAGAATGGTACAGATAATGTCAGGTAGGAGCTGATCTTTCTGATATTACACTTTGCCAGACCAAAAAAGCTTTAGTCACAAGATCCACTCTAAAGTAGCAGTCCTGGGATGTAAGAATTATTAAGATCTATAAACAAATCAGGAAGCAAAGTATATTCATGAATTTAACCACGACTGTAATTTTGTAAGCAGGAGACTTAATAAATGTGCCTTCCTGGTTTTCAGTAAAATAGTACTGTATTTTCAATTCTAAAACCATAGCCTGGTAGGCATGATTGCAGTAGTATCTTCTCTTTTTGATTTCACTGATTTCTTTCTTACTTCCTTGCATTTTCAAGACCAGATTTGTCAGTAAAGCATTATTTTAACTGCTTCACACCAAAGAGCTAATGTTCTATAACTCTTTTAAATAATGAGAAATAAGGTAAAAGGTAGGCTTGGGTGAATAATTCATTATAAAACAAAGTATATCATGAATTTAACCTTTTTTTGGTTTAACTATGTTCTCAAACATATCACAAATGTTTGTGGGTGTATTTGTTATTCAGTTACAGTTGATCCAAATTTAAACTTATGGACTACTATTGAAAGTGTAATTGGAAAGTGTTAGTTTCATGGAAGCATTGGTAAATGAGATAAGATGTTGTTTCTGTAATTTAAACAAATTAGTCCATTTTAAATATTCTTTCTGCAATGAAAAAATAAATGAAATAGGAATTTTTCATTGTAAAACCATATGAGAAAAAACATCTAAAATGAACATTTATGAATGACTTATTTATTTAAAAATTTCCCAGAAGGACTTAGGCATGTAGGTTTAACTTTCATTTTCATTTAGCACTCAGGAGAATTCATGTTTAATCCATCAAATATGCAAAGACATAAAACACAGGTAAAAATATGAAATAAATGTCTTCTGAATTTAGAGCATATATTTTAGAATATTATTTATGATATTTGTGCTGTACTGTGCTTTTTGCAAATATAACAGATTCTCAATGTATTATTATAAATGATTCAGTTGAGGGAGGGATCATGTCAATTAGTTCATTTTTGATTAAATATATTGATTTCAATATATTTGATTAAATATATTGAATATATTATATGTAAATAAATAAAAATTTTGGTTTTGATAGTGGATTTTTGGTTTGGATAGTGGTATACACAACTATACACAACTATAGCAATTATATATCTAAATGCTAGTTATGACTCTAACTTTGCTGTGGTTTTAAAATTCAGACTTATTCTTGCTTTTGTACTGTGTGACTCCCCACAGTAAAGAAACAAATTACCTTTAGAAATCAAACTAGCACTCCTGAAATCATTTTGTCTTTGTTCTACTTGTAATTTTATAGTATTTCATCCACTTAGAAAGTGCACATTTTCTTTTTTCTTGTGGAAATGAATGATCCATCTGTGATCTGGCAGTCAGGCCAGTACTGCTTATTCTTACAATTTTATTGGCATTCTCATGACGGTTTTTCTTAAAGTTCCAGTTTCTGAAGTCATTAGGCAAGCAATCTTGATTTTCTGTTTTTAAAATAAATGTGCTCCTAGTTATCACATTTGCATAGAAAAGTTTGAAGACGAGAACCCTGAGGGTTCAAAAACCACATAGGCAAACAAAAAGAATGCATGCCATTTTGTTCTGTTTTATACTATGTGGATATTTCAGCAAATTTCATGCTTTTGATAAAAAGGGATGATTCAAGATTTTTTAAAAATATTCTATTCCTTATATTAATATGTATTATTTGCATTTGGCATAACTTGTATTGCCAGATTACCCTTTAAGTGTTGAGAGTTAAGAGACGATAATGACCAAAATCATTTAACACATTAGCATCTGAAAAATGTAATGTATAATTTCTATATGGAAATATAACAGAGTGGCAAATGCATACTTCAGAATATAAATTATCATTCTGCATTTGACTTTAAAAATTAAGGTCACAAAAATATATTTTTATTTTATAGGTAATATTAAAAGGTGTTGTTAAGTAGAGATAAAAATATGAATCTTCTGTCCTACATTTTTCATGAGTGCTGTGAGGTAGGGAGGTTGGTCTCATCACAGAGTTGTGGCTTCTTCTCAGGAAAAAAATGTTTCTTCTGACTGTCAAAATGTCATTTAGATCGGCAATGACTAGCAAAATTACTGATGTGCTACTTCAAGTAATATGAGATAAGACATAACCACTGGACTCCAGCAGTCTTGTGCACAGACATACAATCCTCTTTTGTAGACCAAAAAAACAGTTAATTGAACATAAAATATATGATTACTTCCTCTAATTCACTTAATCACTACTCTCAGATTAGCAAATGTACTTAAGACTTTCATATCTGAATTTTTTACCACAATTGAGTGATATACTTTAATTACATTTTATAACCTTCTCAGGAAAGAAATCCTCTCAAATTCCCACTGTTCACACTTTCATTATGTTTATAATGTGACCTAGGAGTTAAAATTAAAAATGAAAATCTTCCTTAAAAGTAATTAATAAGCTTGTTACAGCCAAAAGCTCCATCACCCACAAACAACCGTATGTACACACGCAGAATTAAACAGTCGGCAGGATATTATGAAGCAAAGCCGGTTATTGATCCCTCAGCAACAGATATGTAAATGAGTTACGCTGTAGCTATCAGGATTCCTAAATACAATACACTAAATGCTAGCGAGCTGGAGAAATTTATAGCCAAGTCGAGGAAGATTTGGGCAAACAGAAGGACAACTGTGACATCTAAAGGCACTCTGCAACAGCTGGAGTAAAACAGTAAGCTGACATGTACTCAGTGAAGATGGATACAATAGACTGCTGCAATCCGTGCACAAAACGCACTTTTCTAAATGGGTATGTTTTATTGCATTCTGCTGTTACATGGGGTTCCACATGTAGCAAAAATTTGGAGCTCACTTCACAAGTATATGTGTGTCTGCCTTAGAACAGGCTTAAATCTGCTTTCAGTAACTTAAACATCATGAAGTCACAAGCAGCACAAAACTTATCCTACGATTACCTTGATTAAGGCACAAAACATTAAAAGCAAATTATGATGAAAGTATGAAACAATTTGCCCTTAATGTTTCAGTCATATCTGTAAAAAATATGACTTAAATCTAGTTTTATTAATAATACATATTTTAATTAAACGGCTAGAGGTGCATCTAGCAGGAAAAATTGAATCTTCACTGGATTTCACATACTTGTATGATTCATGGGCAGTAAATATGCAAAGCTTTATGCCCATAAGGCAATCAAACTGCAAAGCTGATATGCATGTTTTTATCTGAAAGAATGAAGTCTAGGAAAGGTTAGAAATAATAATAAAAATAATAATAACAATAAATGCTCCAAAAATTAATCTATTTTTGCAGACACGATCCATTGCTTGATACAGGATAAGGATAAAAATCCCTATTTTTTGCCAGCTGCATGCTATTGAAAATGTATTTAGTGTGGTTTCTATTAATCTCATTCTACAAGGATTGCCTATATGCCTACATACATACCCACATAATAGTGCAGCATTAGCAATAAAACCATAGGATTAGAATTATTGTGCTACTGTAGCATAGCACAAAATGCTTTCATTGCAGACTGTTTGGGGATGAACAGTTCTACAATCTGCTGATCTGCTTACAAAGCCTCTGCTCATTTGCATCAAGATTGTTTTTAAAGGTCTCACTCTGCGTGCTTTCTTTGCTTCATCTCTTCCGCAGCTACCACCCCGCACTTCATCAAACATTCAGCTCAGTTATTTTTAATGACAGCTATGCTGTGCACACCAACAGCACCTCTCACCTGGTGGTGTCAAAACACAAAAGCAAACATAAAGTAATTAGGTTTACAACACCTCTCCGAGGTAACTCGATGGTGCCAAAATGCAACCACTTCTTGAGTGGAGCATAGCAACTGCTTATAATACTCTGTAGTAACACAGTGCAGTAAGTGGATTTATGCCAAGGATATTGAACTTTGCTGAAAATACAAACAGGGTGAAACTGATTTTTTTTTAAAAAAAATCCTCTTACGGATTCAAACCCTTTGGTAAAGACAGAATCTTCATCACTGTCATCAGCTTTTGCATCAAGGTGGTAATCAAATGCTACTGAGTGCCATCTCACATTGTCACGATGCGAAAAAGGACAATCCCATTTCTGAGACAGAAAACTAATAAACCACAGGACTTCATGTACAAACTCACATGATACTGAGGATCCAGTTAGAGGATGCTGGTTTTTTTTTTTTTTTTTTTTTTTTTTCATGAGTACTTGTCATTTTAGTATTGACCTCACAAGGACAAGTGCAGGGTCCTGCACCTGGGGAGGAATAACCCCAGGCACCAGGACAGATTAGGGGTTGACCTGCCGGAAAGCAGCTCCGCAGAGAGGGATTTGGGAGTCCTGGTTGACAACAAGTTAACCATAAGGCAGCAATGTGCCCTCATGGCCAAGAAGGCTAATGGGATCCTAGCCTGCATCAGGAGGAGCAGGTCAACGGAGGTGATCCTGCCCCTCTCCTCAGCTCTGGTGAGGCCACATCTGGAGTTTTACGTGCAGTTCTGGGCTCCCCAGTAGAAGGACATTGACCTTCTAGGGAGGGTCCAGCAGAGAGCCATGAAGATGATTAAGGGACTTGAGCATCTATCATATGAGAAAACACTAAGCAAGCTGGGCCTGTTTAGTCTGGAGAAAAGAAGGCTGAGAGGAGATTTGGTCAACGTGTTCAAGTACCTGAGGGGTGATTGTAGGGAGGATGGGGCCAGGCTCTTCTCTGTGGTGGCTGGTGACAGGACGAGGGGTAAAGGGTGTAAGTTGAAACACAGGAAGTTCCACCTCCATATGAGGAAGAACTTTCCAGTGAGGGTGACAGAGCCCTGGAACAGGCTGCCCAGGGAGGTTGTGGAGTCTCCCTTTCTGGAGATCTTCCAAACCCGCCTGGATGCCACCCTGTGCCACGTGCTCTAGGTGTCCCTGCTGGAGCAGGGGGTTGGACTAGATGATCTCTAGAGGTCCCTTCCAATCTTAAGCATTCTGTGATTCTGTGATTCTGTGACCCAAGGCACAGCTTTGATTCTTCTGGAATCTCTTGTTTAGTGACTGACCATTTACAAAAAAAATGGTGTAAATTATTTGTGATGACTTCACACAAGCGTTTTCAAGAGGGCATCAAAAAGCTCTATGGTTCCAGCCTTGTTATTTCAGCTCCATAGAACCTTTTCTGTCCATGAAGAGTAGCAAAATGTTAGATGTTTAAGGAATTATTTGGCGCCAAAGTAGGTAAGAATGTAAAAAATGTCATTCCATTGTTGTTGTTGTTGTTGTTCTTCTTCTCATCTGAGATTTTTATGTTTTGCTTAGATGGTATTCAAGTTGCCGAAATGTTTTATCGAATCCTACTTTACATCTGAAGAAAGGTCATATAGACTTAATAACGTAGTGGCTAACTCTAACACTGAGATATCTTTTGGTATTTATACTGATTTACTGATCTTTCTGCTCCCAATAAAAATCTAACAGAAAGTGAAGAATTTAAGGGGAAATATAGAGAAGATAGCATACTAAAAGGGAGATGCCTAAATTAGTCAATATAGAATATTGAAGAGAAGATGTATCAGTCCTGAGACATTCATGTTTAATTCTAAGGTGAAAGGAGAGATCTATTTCTATTCCTTATTTATCACTCTGAGCTCTTAATTTGGTTGAGGCACCAAATCAGTCATTTCTTTCTAGAAAATTGAAGTGAAATGATAGCTCTCCCTGTAGGTCAGGGAGAGCTGAGTTGATGCTCTTCCTCTGTCTAATTAGAAGCATCAATTCTAAGAGCATCTCCTCTAAGGGAGTGGCCCTGTACACTGGTCATAGCAGATTTTCAGATACCTTCTCTCAGTTTCCCATCTTCAACTGTTTCTACTTCATATTTTTTTATAAATGTCTATATTCACCTGACTAGGAAGTAGGTAACAGATCCTGCAGGTAAGTGCTTGTAGGGAAGTCATAGAGCACATGAATGCGCTCAGAGAAGCTCATCTCCACTTTAAGCAGGGGAAATGTTGCCTAATTCTGACTGAGATAAACTCTGCCATGCCATATGCCATACTGTAACACTTCATTTTACTCTGTTTCGGTCAAAAGACCTTAGTGGTTTCCATCCATTAGGCCTGAATCTGTTTCCACCTGGGACAAGCCAATGTTGTCCCTCTCCTGCCATTCAAACCGAACTCTTCCATCTGTCATGGTGACTTTTAGCTGAATGAAAGAGAACTTTAACTTAGAGACTTTCAGCTCGTCTCTTCCATTTCACTGAAAAATTTACATTTTATGTCACTAAGATTTCAGCACAGCAAGGAAGGTTCAGTGCTGCAGCCTGGACTTGAACACACCACTTTCCTACCTTATCAAAGGCCTTGATACTCTTCCTCCTGTCTCAGTTTCACCACCTAAACTTCAGCCAAGTTCAGCTATGGCGAACTACTCACAGTGTATTAAGGACAGTCCTATTGATTTTCATTTAAGGAGGATGAGCTGTAATCTCCTTACCCAAATAGCCTTGTCTGAATTTTAACAAGTTAACCAAGGGGCATGGACTGCCAGGGATGTGGAGAGAAGCTTTCGCACTGCCCATGAACATAAGCTTGTTTTTTTCAGTCTCTTTAAAGAACTGACCAACAGACAAAAGCACAGAGCTCTCATCTCTATGATTTCTTTGGTCATTCACCTCCATCCTGATGGATGCTCAAGAGGAGCATTCATTTAGGATGTTCCTATTGAATCCTGTGAAACCCATGAGTCAACTTTTAAGGGCTATGTTGTAACATTTGCTGCTGGATGGAAGAAATGTGAATATACCCAAAATGTACTTAACTATTTGTCAATTAACTCAAAAATGAATCTAGTTTCTGCTAATAATATTTCAATATATCAATTCAAATACCATTAATGTGTAATATTGTTCTTTGAGTTACTTCAGAAGGAAGCGAATGCTGCATGTCTTCTTACTTTGAGTGCAATGCTATAAGCTATGCAAATACATCTTGCAATACTAGTATTTTAGTATGTTAAGAATTTTTCTTTACTATTTGACTTATCATGGTTGAATATTGGTTTGATTTCCATATAGGTCACTAGCAAGCACTTCAAACTGTTACATTCATTGTATTAATGTATATCTTCATGGACTCAAGGGAGTATCGAAATAGACCAATGACCAAAAAAAAAAAAAAAAAGAAAAGAAAAGAAAAAAGACAACACCGACTTTAACAGAGAGCAAAAATAATTTATAGATAGAAGTGGTGATAAAAAGACATGGTTATCATTATTTTTTAAACTGCTTTGTTATAACATTTCATGAAGATAGTACATAGTGCCTTCCCAGAGGAAGAAGTAAAACTGTTATGGAAATCAAGCTCATGAACAGACAGCAGAGGCATTTAAATATGTAGGGTCCAATTTTCAAAAACACTGAGCTTAACACTGAGATGAGCTTGAGCTCTTCTTTAAGGGAAGTCAACCATGAAACTGTTATTCACTTCTGTGGGAGGAGAGTCATTCCTCCACTGCATGCTCTTGCAAA